>NC_052325.1:21894385-22194385 GCF_016432855.1 Salvelinus namaycush | reverse complement strand
TGGGCCGGCTAAGGAGTATTGGTGTCTCTGAGGGGTCTTTGGGCTGGTTAGCTAACTACCTCTCTCAAAGAGTGAAGTGAAGAAAGTTTGAAAATCTGCTGTCTCAGCCACTGCCTGTCACCAAGGGAGTACCCCAAGGCACGATCCTAGGCCCCACGCTCTTCTCAATTTACATGAACAAAATAGATCATGCAGTAGGAAGCTCTCTCATCCATTTATATGCAGACGGTACAGTCTTATACTCAGCGGGTCCCTCCCCGGATTTTGTGTTAAATGCTCTACAACAAAGCTTTCTCTATCCTTAACTTTGTTCTGAACACCTCCAAAACAAAGGTCATGTGGTTTGGTAAGAAGAATGCCCCTCCTCCCACAGGTGTTATTACTACCTCTGAGGGTTTAGAGCTTGAGGTAGTGACCTCATACAAGTACTTGGGAGTATGGCTAGACGATGCACTGTCCTTCTGTCAGCACATATCAAAGCTGCAGGCAAAAGTTAAATCTAGACTTGGTTTCCTCTACCGTAATCGCCCCTCTTTCACCCCAGCTGCCAAACTAGCCCTGATTCAGATGACCATCCGACCCATGCTAGATTACGGGGACATCATTTATAGATCGGCAGGTAAGGGTGCTTTCGAGCGGCTAGAGGTTCTTTACCATTCAGCCATCAGATTTGCCACCAATGCTCCTTATAGGACACAACACTGCACTCTATAATCCTCTGTAAACTGTTAATCTCAGTATACTCGTCTAAAAACCCACTGGTTGATGCTTATTTATACAACCCTCTTAGGCCTCACTCCCCTCTATCTGAGATATCTACTGCAGCCCTCTTCCTCCACATACAACACCCATTCTGCCAGTCATATTCTGTTAAAGTTCCCCAAAGCACACACATCCCTGGGTCGCTCCTCTTTTCAGTTCGCTGCAGCTAGCGACTGGAACAAGCTGCAACAAACACTCAAACTGGACAGTTTTATCTCAATCTCTTCATTCAAAGACTCAATCATGGACACTCTTACTGACAGTTGTGGCTGCTTTGTGTGATGTATTGTTGTCTCTACCTTCTTGCCCTATGTGCTGTTGTCTGTGCCCAATAATGTTTGTACCATGTTTTGTGTTGCTACCATGCTGTGTTGTCATGTGTTGCTGCCTTGCTATGTTGTTGTCTTAGGTCTCTCTTTATAAAGTGTTGTGTTGTTTCTCTTGTTGTGATGTGTGTTTTGTCTATATTTATATTGTTTTTTTTAAATCCCAGGCCCGTCCCGCAGGAGGCCTTTTGGTAGTCCGTCATTGTAAATAAGAATTTGTTCTTAACTGACTTGCCTAGTTAAATAAAGGTTAAATATATAAAAATAAATTCTTACTTGTGCCTCGATTCGGCAGTCGCATCCAGATCAACATGGCATTTGTAGTTCTTTATGATAGCTACATTAGCATTTCATTTTTGGGCGGTAAATACAGGCGAATATATTCATAGTCACCTTGTCCTAGATAGGAACCATTTCCCTGTTTGACCCCTCGGTTTATGGGTATTACGACTCATACTGTGGTACTCTGTAGAGGTTTAAAGAGGGGTTCCTGCATATGCAGGAATGCCCCCGTCTCAGTCAGAGAGCAACTTTTTCAACAACAAAAAAAGTGTACAATAATTGACTTCTCACAGCTAGTAGGTAAGTGATTGGACAAGACTCGGGGTGCGTTTGTGACTTGCCTCAAGTATGTCAGATTGTGTTCTCGGTCGTTAGTTAAGTCAAAGCTTTGTCAGATGATGTTCCTAAATTCAGAGAGTTTTGCTATCAAAGCGTTCAGAGCGCACGCTGGAAGCTCTGGCCGAGGCGTTGGGTTGATATGAGCGTTCGGACCTCACATCAGCAGTCAAGATAACTGGTTAAAGTTGGCTAGCTACTTCCAGACATTAATGAGAGAACTTCACTCTGACCATTTTACTCGCCCTAGCAAAGCTCGTTAGACTGTTTTCTTGAGCGTTAGTGATTAACTAAGCTGCTGGTAGCAATTTAATTACGGTTTTTTTGCCAACGTTTACTGACACCGGTCATATCATATTCAACGGGTGTTGCGCGTCGTAAATTCATCAGTTAGCCTATGCTTTGGCAGACACGAGAGTGCTCTGAAATAGAAGTAGATAGCCACAGTGAATGTACGGACGCACCCGTCGATGTCACTCATTGGCTCCACTCTGCCTTCCACCTATCTGTCAGACAGTTGCAGACGCGCTGCCTCCCCCTCGCCAAGCTCTCATGTTGCCGATTCTGACTGGAAATAGAAAAATATACACACCGCTGAACAATAACTCAAAAGTTATCGCAGCCGGTAAGGACAATTTAATGGTTTATAAATGTAACATGTTATTTTGTTGTGAACATAATTTGCGCAGCTAAGTTAGCTTGCTAGCAGCTAACTAAACGGCGTCCAATGGCGAGGAAGGCAATGTGTTGACGAAGCTTTGGCCTAACTGAAAGTAGCTAGCTAGCTAACCAGTCGCATAAAAACAAGGGATTCTCCCTGACAATCTTTTTGTAATCACGTGTCGTGCTGACAGAACTAGCAAACTAGCTAGTCGTTTTTTTTTGTTTTTTTTTTAAATCAACCGTAAACTGGTAACTAACATTTGTAACTGAGTCGGCTGGTTAGGTCTTTTTACAGAAGTGTCTTGTTAGCGAGTATATGCTAACGTACCATGTGAGGCCTGCCATTACTTGCTAGCCACCAATTAGCTTCGTTCGTAGCTAGTGTCAATGCACAAAGTCAGAACTACAAGTTAGCTAGCTAGTTACGTGTAATAATATAACGTTACGCTCTATTAGTAAGACAGTCGAGGTAGTTATGAGACCTGGTCGAGTTGCTAACCGGTAACTGACATTAGTTCATATGGAACAAGTTATTGCTGTTTGAAAGTAACCTTAACCACGTAAGTTACCGGTGATGTTCGATTTTGTAATACGATGAAAGTCAACTTTCATGTTTGGAGAACTTGCATTGCTAGCTGAACTAAGGCTCGTGTATCATTAACTAGTAGGTTAACTAGTTAACCTATCTGGCTACAATATCCATGTGCAGTAGTTAGTTACATCTTTGTCACTACAGTAAAGTGACCATGACGTTTAACTTCTGTGGTGTTCCTCCAACTTTGGAAATAGAATGAAGATATTTAGGCCTACTTCTGGCTGACTAGCATCCTGAAACGTACCCCCTAAATAGCTACTGGTGGGTATTCAGAATTTTGTACCAGCCTAGCACTAAACACCCGTTTCAAAAGAATCAAGCATAGTATTTTTTTGTATCAATATTTCATTGTAGGTGATTGACCAATGTAGGGTACCTGGTAATTCTACAATGGGAAAACAAATATGACCTCATCATACCTTGGCAGGAAAGGAGTTCATAATCACAGGCATCGATAATCATTGACCTCTTCCTAGTTTATATTGTTTACCAAATTTATGATGCGCCGCTGAGTAATTTAAGTACTTTTACAATTGTTAGATTTCCCCTCTTGGAACAGGATACACTACATTTCCAATGTCCACACATGAACATTAGTTGGACTATCTGCTCAATGGTTTGCACGTCATGTTCTATATTTAGGCCAAACCCATGGTATTTGTCTTTTTAAAATTTATTTTGGATGCCTTATAAGGCTACCAGGAACAGAAGTTGCTCATAGATTGACAGCAAGACAGGTTATTTCCTGTGTCACAGGTCTACACACAATATTGTATGTGGTCTACCTTCTACCCAGTTTTCTTCTTTTATTAAAAGATTGTGGTGGAAATTCACATGGTGAAGGAAGAGGTGAGGTGTAATGGCGAAGAAAATGGTTTCTCTATTGTGCCTCACTGACTGATATCCCACAAGATGGATAACAGCACATCCTCCAAAGCAATAAATAGTTCATCACCTGGGGGAAGATCTTCCTCTTCTCCCAGCCCTGCAACTACTGCACATTTCAAAACCACATTATTGGCTAGTTTTCTTTAGGGTTGCCCAGCGGCACCTCAATGTTAAGACACCTGTCTGCCTTTGAGTGGTTCATAATAGCTACATGCAGGGTTTGTCATGGTAGCTACACTGACTGTCAAACTGCTGAAGGGCAATTCCACTGTAACAGAGTGAATGACAAAAACACATTTACTTGAACTGTGCCGATGCAAAGTTTGGTAACCGAATTATGGCACAAAAGATAATTATTTTACCAAACTTTCCATCTGCCCAAGGAATGTGACAAATTGACATTTGTCAACATTTAAACAGCCTTTTATCGTTTAAACTAATAAAAAAAAAAAAATAGAAGACATGAATTCAATGTGGTTCTGCATATGACCGCTAGGGGGCAATGCAGTTCAATCTGCCCCAGTCCTGGCTACCTACATACTGGTTGTCACTAGGTACCACAGCAACAATGTCATAAACCCTGCCTATTTCTCTTATGTGATTTAAACCAAACCTTGTCCTTAATCCTAACCTTAACCACAATGCTAACCTTATGTCTAACCTTAAATTAATGAATACACAGCCAATTTTGACTTTGACTGTGGTAACCGCGCTTACCTTACTGCTATCCCCCACTCAGCAACGATGGTATTAGTGCCGTTTTATGTTCTGTTGTGTGCCTCCATGTTCTCAGTACGTACTTCATGCCCCAGTTCTCATCAATGTGATGGCTCATTGCAGTGATTTGTGACAATGTGTTCATAGACGTCCAACAATCTGTTCAAGCTACGTATGGTGTTTGAGAGCTCGGGCTTTGCACTTGCCAAGCAATCATTGTACAATTGCTTCATCAGGGCCGTGATGTTTTTTTTGGACATGGCATCTTGTAGTCTTCTGGTTTTAGATATGCTATTGACACCGACATCCTCTACCATTGACAATTGCAGTATATCAACTGCAATCATTTTTGTAATCAGCGCTGTGACTCACTCTGTCCCTTATTGCACTGTTGCCACTAGCTCTATTCCACCTCGCAAAGTTAGCATTTAATCACCTTCTCATTTGCCTCATTAAAGTATTGTCATGCAGGACTTTGCTGCTCTCACTCTGGCCATTTTTCGAACTGTTAATGACGATGATGTGCGGAGTGCTTTATATCTGTGGTAGATAATTAGAAAAATGCATGTCTCCTCGTAATGTTACAGCATTGTTGCATTAGGTATATGTGGACTCAATGTGCTTGGCAAAATGGTTTGTGAACACCAAAGGATTTCAGACCCCTCAAAAGAGCCCACGAAACAAACGAGAGGGTCTGTTTGGTTCGCTTGAATTCCACGGTCCGGTTGCCTTTTTAGGGCAATGTGAACACAAAGCTCCCAGGTTCGCTTGTCACAGACTACTTCAACACTGTTTCCCCTACCATAAACCCTCTCACTTTGTGTGTCATAATAGAGAGATGATGATGTGCAGGTTTGCAGAAAAAAACGTGGGCTGTTTTTGGTTAGGGCTATTGATTAACGATTGTCAAGGATACACAGAAATTCCCAAACGTGTTGAGTTTTTAGTTCAAGTTAATTGTTTGCAATATGTGCTCTATAGGCTAATAGATTCATCAGCTGTTTATTTGATTGCAAAGTTTGATAGGGCTGGGTGATATGATATTGTCCATAACACTATTTTTGGTAATAGTCATTGGTCTGTTAGTGGTAGATTTGTGATAGATAACTGCACTGTGAAGAAAAACTATTTGTTTGGGATCGTTAATGTTTAGAAATGAATCCCTATGTTTAAATGTTCACACCCTAATCTGCACTGTTCTTGAAGTAAATGTGTTTTGTAAAAATGTCTGTGGAAATTGTTAAAAGTAGTCCTTGTGAATAGTTATATGGCTTGTTTAACTTTGCAATCATTGGTTTTTGTTTTACATACATTTGAAAGTGAAAAATCTGACTGTCACTGTTGTACTGTTGAATTGCCCTGAACTGTTTCTGCCTGTGTCTGAGGGTTAGGACATACACTAATGCATCAGGACACCCATTTACTCAAGGACATTAAGCCAATTTGCAAGGTACTCCGCTGAGACAAGGCGTTCAAACAAGTGCGATCGTCGGTCAGTCCTCTGGTTGCAACTGAAGTGACTTAGCAGCACTGAGCAGCCACTGCTGTGTGCCATGAGGTCCAGACTTGGCTTTGCCTTATAGCTCCTAGAGAGAGACGGATAATCGTCAGGATAAAAAAAAAAAAACTCGGAATGGAGAAAGAACCACCCGTCTAGTATCATGCCTCGGTCTCATCTTTCGTTTCTCTCTCCAGATAGGCTACGTCCCCGACTGTAATGTTCTCAAGTCCAGGTTTGTCAGACTGTCTAATCGCATTACAGCTAATCTCAGCCTCAGTATTGTTGGGCAATGGTCTCTTTTTTTTTTCTTTTTTTCTGGTCTGTATCTGTCTGGGAGATATTAATGGAGCTGATGTGATGCATGGGTTGCTCGCTTCCCAAATGGCTCACTATTAAGTGCATTAGATTTGACCAGACCCCTATGGTGCCTGGTCAAAAGTAGTGCACTACATAGGGAATAGAGTGCCATAGGGAATAGTGCCATATATATGGGCTCCCGGGGAAGGAGAAACAGAAACAAACGTCAGTCTTCATTAGGCCCAGGAAGCTTTCACCTGAGTAACTGCTGGGCTTTGCACGGCTCGCGTTTGCAAACACAGCAATAATGTATCGTTGCCCCACTTAAAATACACACACACACACACTATGTTTAGTAGGGCTGTGACGATACCAGTGTATATACCATATTTTTTTCCATGGCAAAAATGGAAACACGAAGGAGACAACTCTTAGGTCCTTTTAAAAACCTGCTGTATATAAAATACTTTTATAGCTTGGAAAATAAATACATGTGACTCTGGATGACAACATGTTTTTTTTCTAACATTAGAGCTGTTTTCCTATAGAATTCATTACAGCTGTTTTCCTATAGAAGTTAAATCCGTTTTGTTTCCTTGCCATGGTACTAGCGAGTATTGCGACACTGTTATCGTCCCGGCCCTAATGTTTACCATACTGTATCCTGATTTTTTTTTTTTAAATACAGCCTGCATTTTTATTGACCGTAATCTAATTACATGTTTTCATATTTCATCTAGCTAGCTAACATATTCATGCTTCACCTATTCCTCTCTGATAAGATACTGTTGGACAAACATGCTTATCAAGGCCTATACCAGCACCGGTACCAGGCAGTATTAGCTAACTTGCTACATTTTGCTCTGACTCTTAGCTAGCTAGCTTGCTAAATGTACTAACTAGAGATTTAGCATTAGTGGCTAACACAAATTATTTTAGCAACACCTTGCTAAGAAAAGACAAACTAGAAAACAGTCATTTGCAGACAGTAAGATACTTTGTGTAATTAGAGAATGCTTGTGGAAAGCAGCATGCCGCCAACATTGTCGCACCCATCTGACTATGTGGAGTGGACGGCAAGAAAGTGCTCTTGACTCCATGGTCGAGCAACTGCTCTGTCCTTGAGTGGGGGGCAGAGCTTGGTGTGGTTAGCGGCATGCAGGAGAGGGAGAGAGATGACTCGATGCAAATGAATAAACTATCAAAACTGACATTATACGCGCCGGAGTTGCGTTTCACATGTAACAAATCGAACATTGAAGTACTGTTATAGAAGGTAAAGTAAAAACCCAAACTGGTGTGTGCATCAATACTGGTATAGTAAATTACGGTATACCGCCCAGCCCTAGGATTTGAATAGTGTGAGAAGATGCCACAACAGAGTATAAAATCAATTCTCGCTCTTAAAGGGGCAGTAGCCTGCATTGGTTGTACAACTTTCGATTACAGCATTATTTAATCTGCAGTTATTCTCTTTTTTTTTTTTGTTACTACTAAGATGTAGATATTATTGGTATCTTCTGATTGCATTTATTTAAAATATGAATTTGTCATCTATTAGCTTCCAAAATGAAAGTAGCTATATCTAGCCTTACAACAAATTCTGATGGAATGGCTTGTCCTGCACTTTGTAAAAACCCAGAGTACTTTGATTGAATGTTAGAAAAATATTTAGGTTCCTTTCTAAACATAGCAATGTGAATGCAAAGAGGACTCGGACCACAAAATAGGTGAAGTGAACTGGCAAAACAGTTGAGTCCTTATTCAAATGCAAGGGCAGTGTGAATACAAAGATAACAGCGTTATTTTGCTTTGTTTTTACCCCAGAGTTCACTTTAAAGAGCATTGAGATTGGTTCTTTTAAAGAGGGCTATATGTGAAACACCCTAAACCTGTTTTGAAATGTGTAAATAAGTGGTATTACTGGAACAGCGAGGCAAACAGGTTTTGTGGTGATGAATGGATTATTATTTTTTTTCTGCGACACATGCGGTATGCTGCTAGTCAATAGTTATGTGCTTGGTGGCTGCCCTTTGGGTCCATTTGATGCTGTCTGTTAGTCACAAGGGTGCTGCTGGTCAATTAGAATTCATCGTGATGAGAATGGAGCACAGGTGACAGGGGTCCAGGTTCTAGAAGGATGACAACACTCCTTTGTGAAGACTGTAGGACAGGGAGGGACTGATGAATAGGGGTCTTTCTAACCTTTGAGCTCTAGTGTAGCCTATCATCATTGTATGACTGACTGGCTAATTGATTCATTTTTGGTCATTCATTAATCATTCAAAGGGAATAGTTTATTAATTTGTGTCCCTTCACGTTATTGATATGGTTTATGGAAATGGTACGGCTCTAAAATGTTGGCATGCTCCTGCTTAGCCCAGTACAAGCTCTGGTGTGCCAGGACAGATAAATGGTGGAACCAACTTCCCCCTTAAAGCTAGGACAGCAGAGTCCCTGCCCATCTTCCAAAAACATCTGAACCCCCCCCCCAACTTAACCAGCACTGGCACTTGACCCCAACCCAAACCCCCTCTTCTAGCTCTGACTCTACTGATGGCTACATTATTACTTTCTATGCCTGTGATATGTGGTTGTCCCACCTAGCTATCTTAAGATGAATCCGCTAATTGTAAGTTGCTCTGGATAAGAGCGTCTGCTAAATGACTCAAATATAAATGTAAATTTGCTTGGCATTGCTTCTCATCCTAGTTGTTCGATCCTAGGGGAACTGGTGCATTGCAGAGAGCTGAGGGATATCTTTTCGATAAATCTCCTTTCAACATTCAAATTTTAAGTCAGTTTTGGAACAAATCTGATTGCCAGAAAACATGCAATGAATGACGTGTGTATCAAGAAAAGAGAACAAATGTATTAATGCCATAAGAAATATGAATGGGGCAAATAAAATCTGTAAAAGATATGTGCTCTGAGAATTGTCTGAAACATGAATCTTTCAGGCTCCATGCTATCTCCCCTCCACAGGCAGGGCTTGACAGTAACTTTTTTAGTCACAAGTAGGACTGTTTTTATATATTTTTTTTTACTTTTCCGAAAGCTCAAGTAAGAACTGCACACCCAGTATCTCTCCTGGAGGATGGTTGGCCACCCTGCAACATTACAATTACAACTAAATACTTTTGATGTCTTTATAAAATAATTCCTCCCTTCAATGAACCAGGGATCAATTGGCTAAGGTGGGCGAGGTAGATAACTATGATGTTTGTCTAAGGTAAAAATCGGAAGTGTTCAGAGGGGATCTTGACAGCATAGGAGTTACTTGTAAATTAGGTTATTCTAATAATATATTTTTTTACTTTGTCAGTATTACATGGCCATTTTTGAATAGATAAAAATCCTAGCCAATGCTTGAGAATGCTACATTGGTTTCATCAACTGCGCTGCCACATGGGTCTCCCGGTCACGGCCGGCTCCGACAGAGCCTGGACTCGAACCAGGATCTCTAGTGACAGAGCCTTAGACCACTGCGCCACTCGGGAGGCCCATTGCTGACTGTTTTGTTGTTGTTCTCTACTCTATCACTCTCGCTTGCTCCTCTCTCGTCCTCTATTTTTGCTGTGGAATTGTGAACGGCAGAATCCTGAATCCTCAACATCTTGTGTAAAAGTTAAAGCAACATATCCCTGTTTTACCTTCACCCTTTTCATGTGGCTTCCATCAGAACTTTGTTGTCCCAATGTGAAATACCTGACACAAGATTTGTTGGGAGTTTTTCCTTTTGAGGCAGGCAGACAGCAGTTTTGTCTATTCGCCTATACAGTGACCCAAGTGCTGGCTTTAAAACCATTACACCCTCACCCCCATCAGTCTTTTACGTCGTATGAATGCGCTCTGAATCCTGAGTCATCCGTCATCAGAAAAGGGTCACAGAGCCAATTAAATTTCCACAATATTAAGGAATAACCTAGGATGGCTGGCTGGGGGTTTAAATCATTCTCCACAGCATGAGGGCATCTGTTAGTTATTTCTATTACATTCAGTTCCCTGAAAGCGAGTACAACCGATAACATAAGAGAACTGAGTGTTCAGGGTTGCCGTCTGGTCTGTCCTTCGCCTGGGCTTCAATGATACCTTTCCCTCCAATGTTCCTTCCCTCCCTCCCTGCAGTCTGCCATCCAGGTGGGGGGTCCACCAGCACCAGGCTCTGTCAAATCAAGGTAGAGGTCGACCATTAGGATGAGGATTGACCTAATTAGAATATATGCCTGGCGAAACCCTGCTCTCTCTCTCTCCCAGACCCACAGATATTTTCTGCGGCAGCCCCTACTCCTGCATATTTTTCACACCAAGAGGGAGAGCGGGGTGGGGGGGCAGACATAGCGGCAATTGTGCAGAACGCTCACCCTGTCATCTGTGCTCCTGTGCAGCGCGGCGCCGCAGAGCCACTGTTGCAGGTAGGGGTTCACAGCTGACGAGCTCTCCTCTAATTGCTACCGATCTCTCCCATGTGCTTCTAATTAGTTTCTTCTCCCCTAGCAATTTTTCTCGTAGAGATTTAGAGATTGCCGATTGATGGAGAGCGAGGGAAACGCTGTCTCTGGTCCCTATAGGGGTTTAATATCGCTCTACAAACACTGTTGCCCTTTCCCTGTAGTGGATACTAAGCTGCTCTGCATATACCTGTGCAATAGAAAAGGTCAATCACTTGGGGGGGGGGGGGTTGCACGGAGACTATCACCTTAAACAACTGAAGAGGAGGCTGACGATACTCTGCTCCATGGTGGGGCGTGTGTGGGAAGATGCCAGTCTGGGTGTGTGCTGCATCGTACGCCTGCGTGCCGCTCTGGGAATCAATAAATGTGAGCAGTGACCTGTCACTTCCAGCATTACTATGCCGTGTTTGTTTATGAAGTCTGGGCTGGGGAAACTGTCTGGAGTCGCATATTCATTTTGTTACTCCGGCTTGGGGGAAGAAAAAACACCAACAATGTAATGTTATCGGTTGCTAAGAAACACGGTGTCCTATAAAAAGCCCGGGGGAAACGGTGATCTTCAGATCAATAGATATAGTTAACCGGGGGTCATTTGAGGTTCACGGTTGTTTGCCATCGGAAGCCACCACAGATCTGTTTTCTGCAAACACATAATTTTCATTGTTTTTTAATGCAATCTACAACTTTGCAGTTGCCGTTGTTGATAGGGCTGAAAATTGCCATGGACCTCATAATACGACATTGTCACGATACTTAGGTGCCAATACGATATTGTGTTGCGACTCTATACTGAACAAAATATGAACTCAACATATAAATTGTAAGTCCCATGTTTCACGAGCTGAAATATAAGATCCCAGAAATGTTCCATATGCACAAAAAGCTTATTTCTCTCATTTTGTGCATACATTTGTTGATATCCCTGTTAGGGAGCGTTTCTCTGCCAAGATAATCCTTCCGTGCAATTGTGTTCGTTGTCCGTAGCTTATGCTATAACCTCACTGCCACCATGGAGCACTTGGTTCCCAACAATGACATCAGCAAACCGCTTGCCGATACGATGCCATACACACCATTTGCCATCTGCACAGTACAGTTGAAACAGTGAAGAGCACACTTCTCCAGCGTGTCAGTGGCCATCGAAGGTGAGCATTTGCCCACTGATGTCGGTTACGATGCCGAACTGCCATCAGGTCAAGACCCTGGTGAGGATGACGAGCACGCAGATGAGCTTCCCTGAGACGGTTTCTGACAGCATAATTTTTTGTTGTTGTGCAAATCCACAGTTTTATCAGCTGTCCGGGTGGCTGGTCTCAGACGATCCCACAGGTGAAGAAGCCAGATGTGGAGGTCCTGGGCTGGCTTGGTTACACGTGGTCAGCAGTTGTGAGGCCGGTTGGAAGTACTGCCAAATTCTTTAAAAACGACACTGGAGGCAGCTTATGATAGAGAAATTAACATTAAATTCTGGCAACAGCTCTGGTGGACATTCCTGCAGTCAGCATGTCAATTGCAATCTCCCTCAAAGCTTGAGACATCTGTGGCATGGTGTTGTGTGACAAAACGGCACATTTTAGAGTGGCCTTTCATTGTCCCCCGCACAAGGTGCACCTGTGTAATGATCATGCTGTTTAATCAGCTTCTTGATTTATCATACCTGTCAGGTGTTATTGATGGCAATTTGAATGCACAGAGATACTGTGATGAGATCTTGAGGCCCATTGTCGTGCCATTCATCCGCTGCCATCACCTCGTGTTTCAGCATTATGAATTGCCCCATGTCTCAATTATCTGTACACAATTCCTGGAAGCTGAAAATGTCCCAGTTCTTACATGGCATGCATATTCATCAGCCATGTCACACAGAGCATGTTTGGGTTGATCTGCATCGAGTGTAAGACTACAGGTTCCAGTTCCCGCCATGGATTGGGCCCACAATCAACAGCCTGATCAACTCTATGCGAAGGAGATGTCGAGATGCAAGAGGCAAATGGCGTTTTGCGTTTGCGTTTTGCGTATTGCGTTTTATATTGTTCAGTGTATGTATTGTGATTCGATATTGCGTTTTGATGTAACAAATATATTGCTCACCGTATGTCTGCTGCAGAGGGACATGATAAAGCCATGAGAAAATGAGTTTGAGGTAAAACATGTTGGCTCACCATTTTAAAGCATTTTAAAAAAAGATTGAGAACTAGCTATAGGAGGATAAATATCTGAGTTCTGGCGCAGGTACAGCCGACTAGCGCTAGCTAACGTTAAACCCCCACCCACTTGTCCTCCCATCTCAGTGACACATGCCGAACCCAGAGTCTGTGCAGCCCTGTTTCCTGCCTCTGCTCTAATGAGGATGGAACACGTTCCCCAACACAGAGGGAAAGGAGAGAACGAGGGGGAGAGAAAGAGAGAAGGCTCTCCCTACACCCCAAGGGACCTCATTAGGACTTTTTTTTTGCCTTCCTAGAATGTGCATGAATCAGTATGTCCTTGGGGGGAAATGTAAATAAATGCAATTGTCACCTCTTTTTTTTTTTCTCTCTCTTTCCTGAGAGCAAATTGCAATTCGAGTCTTAATTAGTAATCGCTGCCATTACGCTTTTTTTTTATTATGCTAATGAATTGGTCAGACGCTTTGGAAGTGTTGTCTCACAAGCCCTGTGCCAGGTGTTTCCAAGCTGAATGCCGGGGACTTTGTTTTTGCATGTGAAAGAACAAAAAAGACAACAGCAGAGTGAAATCGTAGGACAAGCTATAATTATTTGACAGATTTTTCTCTTTTCCCAGCTATAGTGTTGGAATGACATGAGTGACGGTGCCACTTTGATATCCTTTGTTACAGCTTTGTGTGTGTGGGGGGGGGGTTAGAGAATGTGTGTGGGGGGGGGGTTACAGAATATGGGGGTTTGCAGAATGTGGTGGCTGAGTGCGAATTGGGACTGACTCCCACTTATTCAGGATCTCACACTTTTTTTTTTTTCTGGGAAACCGTATTTGCCAAATGTGGAAATTGATACTCAGAAATCCAGAGTGTGTGCCTGACAACCGTGGCGCTGAAAAGCCTGCCTGTGTTATTAGTCGATAAGTTGTCCCTTCAGATTCTGTGTTCAAGGCTTCTTTTTTATAGGAAGATTAGGGCACCCTGTCTGTCCCCTTCTGCAGTTCCTGGCTTCCTTTTCATGAACTCCTAAACCTCCACATCTGAGGGAGGTTTGAGGCAAACAAAACTGAACCATGCATGAGAGCACCAGCTCTCTGGATGGCTGATCTCACACACATCGGCTATGGAGAGCGAGACCTTTTTAAATAGGTTAACATTCGCATGGTCAGATGGATAACCAGGACTTGTACTCAGACCATGCGCTGACTAGGGGTGTGAATGTTAACATTTCAAATAAATGTAATCCTTAACATTAAGAAAAAATCCCTAACCTATAATTGTCTCCACAAAATAAAATCTGTGCAATTATCACAAAACTACCACTAACAGGTCCCGATCATCATCCATCATAAAGGGATGACATTTTTTATTATTATTTTTTTTACAAGTAGGCCTACCTTAATGTGACAGTGCTGTAATGTTAGGAAGAGGGGATATAATTTATTTATTTTTAAATCCACGGATATAAAGCGCTCCAAGTCATTGTCGTTAAGTTGGGAAAAAACGTTGATTACAGAAATTATTGCAGTTGCTATGCAGCCATTGTCAATGGCCTACTTGAGTTAAGGTAATTTGCTAAATGAAGTTTCGTAAGCGCCATTTTGAGCCATGACTCGCACAACTGAAACAGATGCGTCTTTCTCGTCAATATCACTGTTTACTCCCATTTCAACAGGATGTTATTCCCTTTACAACTGGAGGTGAGACCTACAGTAAACGGCATTAGAAAGCAAAAATCTTCCCCTTTTAACCAGTAGATACCCGCATGTGCTTTCTTTTGCCCTGTGTTTTGATTTGTGAGCTTAAACTTGGTGGGCAGGCTTTTGTTATACATGAAACAAAGTAGGCCCAGAGACTAATGAATACGCAATTTGGCTTAATACATTTTTTGGTGTGTATTTCATTCTGGAACTTGCCTAGGTTTGGGGGGGTTGTAACCTCATTTTAAATGGCACACTGTAGCAGTTAGAAAAAAATACTAAAAAAGACGACTCCTTTATTCCAAAACTGCAGCTTGTAGTAGGAACATATTTCCCTACTTTATAACAAATTCAAAATGGACTGGTTGATTTAAAGTTTTTGATTTTGTTATGTTTTATAGGCAATCATGTCTTGAGGCCTAATGGGAGCTTTGTGTGTGTGTGTGTGTGTGTGTGTGTGTGTAGGGAGCGGTGAGCTTGGGGTGAGCTTGGGTGCGCAGCGTGTGTGTGGGGAGTGGTCGCATCGAAATTGAGTGAGCCACAACAAAGGGAAAAGAGAATATAGGGAGAACTGCTATCACTTGGCTAGGTACATTTTTATTGTGAGTCGCTAATGCACATAACAAATGAAAGAAACATAAGTCAACGTGAATTAGCAGTAGTCTTCTGGACATAATGTCACCTGCCTCAAGCGGATTTCAGGTGCCGCCTGCTGTATGACTGAGGTAGAACTTCATTGCCCCCTAGCGGCCATAGCATGCAAAACGATTTGATGTGGAATTTTATAACATTTTGTTATCGTTTTAACAGAAAATTTATTAAAAAACGGCAGTTTAAACATTAAGAAAATTTGTCACATCACTAGCGCTGACCATGGCAAGTGTCTACACTGATATTTTCAACCTCTCCCTTACCCAGTTTGTAATACCTTCATGTTTCAAGCATACCACCATAGACCCTGTGCCCAAGAACACCAAGGTAACCTGTCTAAATGACTATTGCCCCATAGCACTCACATCTGTAGCCATTTAATGCTTAGATTTTTTTGTTGTTGAAAGGCTGGTCATGGCTCACATTAACATCATCCCATCCCAAACACCGTGGACCCCCTACAATTCGCATACCCCCCCAACAGATCCACAGATGACGCAATCTCTATTGCACTCCTCTGCCCTTTCCCACCTGGACAAGAGAAGCACCTATGTGAGAATGCTGTTCATTTATTATAGCTCAGCGTTCAACACCATAGTGTCCTGCAAGCTCATCACTAAGCTAAGGACCCTGGGACTAAACACCTCCCCCTACAAATGGATGCTGGACTCCCTAACGGACTGTCCCCTGGTGGTGAGGGTAAGCAACAACACATCCGCCAAGCTGACCCTCAACTTGAGGGCCCCTCAGGGGTGCGTGCTTAGTCCCCTCTTGTACTCCCTGTTCACCCACGACTGCATGGCTGCCACAACTCCAACACTGACGATACGACAGCGGTTGGCCTTATCACTGACGACGATGAGACAGCCTATAGGGAGGAGGTCAGTGACCTGGCAGTGTGGTGCCAGGACAACAACCTTTTCCTCAACGTCCGCAAGACAAAGGAGCTGATCGTGGACCACAGGAAACGGAGGGCCCCAATCCACATCGACGGGGCTGTAGTGGAGCGGGTTGAGAGCATCAAGTTCCTCGGTGTCCACATCACTAAGGAATTAGAATGGTCCACACTAGGTTTGGTTGGTATACCGTACACTGGGGTGTTTGGAAATGGCAACTGGATGGTCTTCTGAAGTTTTTTTTTCAATTTGTAGCTACTTTCTAAGTAAATGCCTGCAGTTAACTTGTGCAGTATGTTAGGAGATAAAATGAATCACGTTCTTCATTTAACCTGTCACATTATTTTGCATGATGAAGCTTACCGTAGTTCCCCAGAACAGTTGAGCCAGTCAAGTGTTTGTTTGTAAATGGCACAACGGGTGAAAGCGTGAGCAGGTGAATCCAGCTGTCTATTGACAGCGGTCGTGTTTTATATTGAAAGTCCAAGCGATTTAAAAAATAAAATACATTTTTATTTATTTTTTATTTTTCCTCAATAGAGTGATCAAGGACATGCAACTATGGTTTTCCTTCACAGAAAATTGCAACACTATTTGGCTGTTAGCCACACAAGTAAACAAGCTTACAATGAAAAAGCATATTTTTTTTCTCAAAAACGATGCATGGCCATAGTTATGTTTATTATAGAAAGAATGTAGCTGGCTACATGTCCTTATGTTTTGCTTAAAGTTCATCTTGAATTTTACTGGAGAAAATAGGCTTACCACACCAAGAAAAAAGAACAGGAGAAAAAGCTACACCAGTCAGAGCTCTGTCTGTGGATAAATACCAATTTGTGAATTGTCATCCAAGTGGAGAAGTGCATCTGAAGCACAAAATTAGTCTGATGCAGAAATTACAATAAGAAGCTTTTTATCTCTGCGTTTAGAAAACGCAGCAAGATATATATATATATATGTTTGTTTGTTTTCCTGCGGGAAAATGAAGAATTCTGCATTAACGCAGCCCCTAAGTTTAACTTGCTAGTTATCTAAGTAAGTTACAGAATGATTAAGGTGACAGGGCATCATATTGTGTAAACTTTCTGCTGTGCTTGAGAAGTCAAAGCCCTTTGGATGAGTTATTTGTGCAGCTGCCACGATCTTTTGATTTCCTTGCCTTTTTTTTTTCTCCTCTCCGTTTTCATTCTGAGCAGAGCAGGCAGGCCCATTGACTTAGTGACTCCAGACAGACCGGGTACACTTGCTGCATCAGAGCAGACAAGTATGCGTCAACTTTGTTCATTTATTTATTTTCGTTTGAGCTCGTTAGCATATTTAGATAGCAGCCTCCATGGAAATTTGCTATTACATGTGCTAATTTTGTTAGCATTCTGGTAACAGATGCACAATAGTCCTTTTAGGGTTTTTTGCGCCCCCTTGTGTACTAAGCCGGTAATACCATAAATCCTGGAACGAGAGAAGAACGGTATGACTATATGAACATTTGGAACCCCCCCCCCAACAATGGTCCATACACCCCAACACAGTCGTGAAGAAAGCACGACAATGCTTCTTTCCAGTCAGGATGCTGAAATGATTCAGCATGGGCACTCAAATCCTCAAAGTTCTACAGCTGCACCATTGAGATCATCTTGACTGGCTGCATCACAGCTTGGTATGGCAACTGCTTACAGAGGGTAGGGCCCGGGGGCGGAGCAAGCTCCCTGCCATCCAGGACCTCTATACCAGGCAGTGTCGGAGGAAGACCATAAGTTGTAGACTGTTCTCTCTGTTACTACACTGCAAGCGGTACCGATGCACCAAGTCTGTAACAAACAGCACCCTGAACAGCTTCTACCCCCAAGCTGTAAGAATGCTAAATAGTTAGTCCGGGTAGCTGTTAGTTCAATAGTTAACCATCTTCATTGACCCCTTTTGCACTAACTCTTGACTCCTCACATAAGCTGCTGCTACTATTTATTATCTACCCTGTGGCCTAGTCACTTTATCCCTACCTATATGTACATGTCTACCTCAATTACCTCGTACCCTTGCACATCAACTCGGTACTCGTACCCCGTGAATATAGCCAAGTTATCATTACTGATTTGTGTATTTATTCCATATTATTTTCAAATTCTTTCCCTCTGTGTTGTTGGGAAGGGCCTGTAAGCATTTCACTCTTAGTCTACACCTGTTTACGAAGCATATGACAAATATAATTTAATTTGATTGCGTGGGCAGAATAAACCTGAAAACTGCCTATAAAATTACAGAAGGCACGCAGGAATATAGTTTGCTGGTAGTCTCAGTCCTCATTTTAAATGTTTTTGGATGGAGTCGAATGATAAACTGTTTTGATTTCACAGCTTTGTATCGAGAATTATACCATCTGTTAATGGCTCAATCTCTGAAAGGAGACCGAGGGAATAGTGGGTGTGACAACATGGTTAGATCTGCCTCTCCATTTCTCTCTTTCCCAAGCTGAGCCAGCGCATTTGGCCCTGCCAAGGCACTTAGTGTATTTATTGCTGAGAAGAACCTACCCATTTCCAGAACTCGTACTTTTTAATATGGCTTGATGTTGAAGAACCCCCCCCCCCCCCTGTGTGATTTTGATCCAGTCTCTGCAATGGGATCCTTCCGCTGTTTCCGATTGGAATTTTCACTGTTATGGTATACAGAATAATGGCCAGCATCTCTGTGGGGCACAATGTAATATAGCAGATCTAATATATTTAATGGAGTTTTAACCAATCAGCATTCAGGATTGGACCCACGAGTTGTTTAAAACCGTGCCGTTGGCATCTGACTCTTGTCTGACTGAGGCAAGGCATGCTCCTTTTAGCATTGTAAATCACTGCAGAGCAATGCAAGCTATTTTGCCTTGGAACGGCCGTCTAAGAAAAAACGTGACTCGATAACCCTTTGAAGTGTTTGATGCTTCAAGTTGTTGTTCAAGGTCCAATCATTGAATTGTGCCTGACATCTGATAATATTATTTTGTTTTCCACTGTGTCAAAACACCCAGCTGATCTTGGGGAATAGAGTTGACAGGTCGGTTGCAGGAAGCGTCGTGATTGGCCATTATCAACGACCCAGTGTCAAAAACGACTCACATTTTTCCAGCCAGTTAGTTCCTTGTGATTCTAGAATGTTGATGAACCACTGTTTGAGGGGGGTATCTTGGAATGTTGCGATCGACTCTCCGAGCCTCAGGAATGTCTGGAATTAGCAGTGCAGTGACTTATGATTAATGGTCGGTTTATAGGGTTATAATTTTCCAACACAGAGTTGCCGTGACATATGTTAGTTCTAATTTAATAACCGAGAGGTGGATCATTTTCTTTGGGGACTGACGCAGTCCAGAGCAATTAGATGGCGGGTTGGGATTATGGCATTTGTCTTCTCCTCCACTTACTGTCACCATCAGCATGATGCATTGTTGATTTCTCTCTCCAGGGCTGTCAAACGGTTATTTGCCGCCCGGCATCAAATCCTTGCTTTCTCAATCCTGTTTTCCCTCCCACAAGGAGGTTTGAGAGGAATTGAGGAAACAAGTTGAAAGCAAAGATTTGACTTCTAGTAACGTTGTCAGACACAACCCAAGTGAAGGCCGTATTTGGCTCATATACACATGTTCCTCCTGTTAAATTGAAAGCAGGATGTGTTGCACTACTAGCGTTAGTGACGCGTGGTTTGGGTGCTCCTTGTAAATGCCGCGTCTCCACTACCACGCTTGGGAGTTTGAACTAAATCAGTGCTAATCTGAATCCATTTCCTCCCCAGCTTGCTTTGCAATGCATAAAATTAATTAGTATGAGTGAATATTCCCCAGTTACGACGGCAACACCAAAAGCCTTATTCGCCAGGGGTGTGTAGTGCACCGGGTGGGTTTAATCTTCCAGAGGTATTTTGATGACAGATCTAGTCAGGTGTGGAATGCTGAGAAAGAGGGCACCAGCACCTTTCTGCCTAGTTGTTTGCTTCACCAACACAACATGGTGTGTGTGTGTGTGTGTTGTCGTTCTCCCCACCAGACCTATCACTCAGCCCCACCTCCCATCACCTCTGTCACACCTCCACATGCACACGCAGAGGTGACAGTGAGACTGCACCTCAATGGTGTGATGCTCTACGACCAATTCAATGAGTCGGAACTTATGTCATTATTTCTCTCAAAGAATTTAGGTTTGTCCATACAAGTTTCAGGCATTATAGAGTAAAGTCTAATGATATACAGTAAGAGCTGCCTCTTAACTTTCAGGATGATCGTTTTAAGCCATAGCCAAATACTTTTTTCCCCTGCAGCATAGGGAAGGTTTGTGATCTTGAAATTGAAGTCGTTTAAGGAGCTATCATCAACTATTAATATCACCAGGGAAGCCCAGGGATAGGTTTTAATCTAAGACTTGAGCATGCCAGGGCTAATTCAACAATACGGTTTCAGGGGAAAGGCTTGCAAAAACAAACGCCTGGTTATATATTTTATTTTGGTCTCTTCCCTCTCTCCCTCCAATCATCTGGTTATTACTGAGGCATTCAAAGCCCGTGTTATTGCCAAACACCATCTCTTTGTGCTCAACTCCCCATGTCGTTGCAAAATAATGTAAACAAATGTAATGAACACTGACTCCTGATGGTTTCTTGTCAGGGATCTGTTTATAGATTGAGGGAGGATGGAGGAAGGACTCATTAATTCCATGTTTAAAACTGTAGAATTCTCAAGGTGTGAGAATCACATTTGTTTACAGCAGAGGCAGGGTGCCGCACACGTCTGCTGTAATTGTCGGATGTTATTATTTATTATTTTTTTTGTCTGTGCGTTTGCTCGAGGGGCTTGTGAGGACCCCACAAAGATCAATGGCAGAGGGAGAAAGGATTTAGCTTTCTGTTTCATGTTCCCGATCCCTGAGAGAAATTCTGTTTATTTTAATACCACCCAGATTTTAATGAGCTGTTTAGGAAGGAGAAGCTATTGTTGGGTTGTGTTTTTCTCACTCTTAAGAAGCCTGTTTGTGGAGAACAGTAGTAAGATTATGACATTGTTGGTTTTCATACCATGAAATATATATGAGGAATGGTGTGCATAAGCAGTGCTCAGTCCTTTTCTTGTTTACATATTCAGATCACTGAGCATCTGTATCTTGTCCTATAGAGTTGATTAGGCCAAGCAGTCCTTGATGAATAATCAACTCTTTTTGTGTTTGTCTTGCAGTAACAATCTCTGGAATTATAATTTTTTTTGTTCACTAAGAGACTTGGAGAAAGGAAGAGACGGGACAAAACCTTTCAAATGAGATGTTCAGTTGCTCTTGCTTAATTGATTGACTACTACAGCAGCTTTCTTTACCTCTATCTCCACTGTATTCGGCTGCTGTGGCCCAACGTATCCCCACCTTTCCCACACTCACCCTTACACAAACTCCCACACACACTCGGGGTGGGGTGTGATTTTGGGGGGAGAGTGTTGGTTATTGATGGGAGGGATGGGTGAGGTATGTAAACCTCCCACGGCTCCACTTGACGTTGCGGCATCCGGCTGTATAGCTAATGAAGAGTGCAATATAGCCAGTGACGTGCCGCGAGCACAGCCAAGCCACCCGAGTGGCTGAGCCCGGCTCTGACGTCACACAGCCCAGCCGTTGATTTGGCGCTGTCTCCGAGGCCTCGGAGCGAGAGCCACAATCCAACCATGGGTTCTGGCACTTAGACAGCTTGGCGCAGACAGAGAGCGCTGCAGAGCAGAGAGCAAGACAGACACAGGCAGACATAGTGAGCTAGCTCTGCAGAGAGAGACAGAGCGAGTGTGTGTGTGAGAGCAGGGAAGAAAGAGAGGGGGCTGTCTCGGGGACCTTTCTCCGACCGGCAACATTCACAGCCAATGCAGCCTCTGGTACTATGGAAACTAAACCCCTGACCAATGGAAATAATGGAGGCTACAATGTGGCAGGTGAGTGTTATGTTGTCTCCACACTCCGCTCAAGGGATGTAAGTACCTACCAGAACAATGTCCAATGAATGAGCACTCTCTGTGTAAGTGGGTTTTGCCTCTGTTTCTCTTGTCTTATACATGGAGAAATAAACGTGAGACTGTTTGTGAACGTTGCTGTAGTGTTCAGCGATTCGCGTAATGAGAGCAAAGTTTCCCGGAGATATGCTGCAGCTTTTCTAGAAGTTCACAAGCTTAGTGTTTACAAAGGAGGGATACGATTGGCAGCCTGGATCTTTGTCATTTTCGTCCCCGAGGTTGTCTTTAGCCGTAGTAACATTTTAACTTCTCAGTTTAACATTTTATTTGTGCTGCTGCGATGTTTCTTGTGAGAGGGAGAGTGGGAGGGAGGCAGGGGGAAGAAAGTGGTGCGCTTGGCCCCCGACTCAATCTTTTGATGTGTCCTGAATAGCACCACGGTGCTCGAACCAAGCTGCTCAGTCCCTCGCGCTGAATCCTTACTTGCTGTGCCATGCTTGGACCAGGAGTGAAATGCATACAACAGTAAGACAGGTTCCATCTCTCTCCTTCAATGTCTATTCAAATTGTGCACCATCGTTCACTGGCATTGTCAATTTGTGACACGGTAGCTTTTTTTTTTTTTGCACTGGAAAGGTTGTTGTGTCTAATGGGGCGCGGATTCTGCAGATCTTTTCAACTCTGAATATTATTACACTGTCTGGTAGGAGTAAGCTTCTTCTTATTCAACCGTAATTGTTGCAATTCACCTAGTAAGTGCCCAATCTGCTCAAAAGCTTTTCAGAAATGTTGTAATTTGCTGTTTATCCTCTGTCAGCTCTGTCAGCGTTTTCAGGCTCGTTTCTGTTTCCAGGTACGTTTTTGTTTTTGCTCAGCCCTCCTCTGGCTGATGAATTGCTTATTATCACTGATCGTACTGTAGCATTACTAGCTTGGCGTTATTTGCTAATACTTCACTGGTCCATTTCCCCGTATGATACCTTGTGGGACCATTAGCCAAAAAAAACACACAAAAAAATGCTAAGTCCTCGTGAAGCGTATTGTAATTGGTAGAGCGGGCCGCTTATATTTAGTTGCCCTTAATACTGTGCATCTCATTTCTGTTAAATGGGGCAAACAAAGTCCTGGTAAAGTGGTACAAGGTTACGATGGGAATGGAGTCTGTCGGACTGCTGCTGGCACCACAGACCTAACAGCTACTTTGCATCTATTGGCCATCAGCCGTCCTCATCAAATCCCCCACAATCCTGGTCTCATATTCTTTGATGTCTATTTATTAATTGTACACCTAATGAAGGGGGCCAAATTAATCATTCTAATTTGATGCCTATCTGAAATGTCTCTTGCCGTCAGTGAGCGTTGGCTCCCATCACAATCCCAGATGGCTGGAGTGGAGAGGGATGGGTGGGGTGGGGGGGGAGAGGCGACAAGGGACATTTTCGCAGAGTCTGGTTAATGATTCAGCTCAGTCTCCTCCAGCCTCGCTCTTAAGAGGGGTTTAAAATGAATGACATAAAGGGACCCAGTGCTACTGCATGCCACAATGCTCTAGAGATGCACTCCAGAGATAGCATTTAACATTACCCAGGAACCCCAGCGTAATTGCATTAACATTAAGCGGAAAGGGAATGTATGTCTCAAAAAGGCAATTAAGTGGTGTAATTGCTATATGGATTTAGCCGTGATGGGAGTGGAGCCTGGCGCGCTGTTCTCTAACCTCAGGAAGTCCTCATTAGCAGAACCTAGTGCTCCTTTGTGTGCTGACTGGCGGCTGCTGCCGTCCAGCAAAGGAAAGAAACTGCACCATGCCCTTGATTCTCATCCCCCCCTTATAGGTTTCATTCATTCTTTCTCCTTTTTTTCCACCGTTGGTAATTGAAAGGAAGCTAGAGGTAGCCTCGTCTCTGGCAGCAGCCGTAGCCTCGTCTCTGGCAGCAGCCGTAGCCTCGTCTCTGGCAGCAGCCCTGAGGTCAGCTGGCCCTTCTCCGTTACTGAATGTCTCACTCTGCTGTGCGAGTCTTTCCGCTGAATGGGATGATAGGTTATGTGGATATGATGATTGCTATTGAAGGCATTAGTGTAGCTCGATCTACTGACAGACTAATATATTCCTGCATTTAATATAACCACTTGGCTGCGGCCGGCACTTTTTTATTTTTTACTTATGTTCACGGCTTTGTGTTTGAGCAGATGGAAATGGACAGCGGCAGCGGGGTCTGGGAGTTGAACCTCCCACCCCTAATTCAGATCGTCATTAAAGAAAGCACCCTGGGGGCTGGAGGTGGACTTCAGCGTGTTGAATGCAGCAGAAACTTAGTGTGTGAATGGAACCGCGAGTGGTCTTGGCGCACTTCCAAACTGAAGCCAGGGAATATTTCAGATGGTGATGGAAGGGGCCATGGTGGGTGCAGAAATGGGCACTTACGGCATTTCCCTTCGGGGGGGTTTTTGTGTTTTTTTTGTTGCTGGTCTTTTCATTTATTTTTGTGTTTGGTCCCGTGTGGCTCAGTTGGGAGAGCATGGCGCTTGCAACGCCAGGGTTGTGAGTTCAATTCCCACGGGGGACCAGTGAATAAACACTCAACATTTATGCACTCAATACTGTAAGTCGCTTTGGATAAAAGTGTCTGCTAAATGACATGTGTTTGTGTGGTAACAAATAGGAAGGCATTTAATTAGTAGTCCTCTCCCTCAGTTCAAAGGATTCTAATCTTGTGGAATGAAATGCACTTTTTTGTTATTCTGGACAATGTAACAAGTCACTTTTTTTGTAATTCGTCCTCCAGAATAAATGCTTTCCCCACGGGTAAAAATAAATTCGTTTTTTTGTGAATCACATACTGTAATTGCATTTGCAGGAAATACTGTACCCAGTTTATTTTCAGGAAAATTTCATATTATATGTTCATGGTTAGTTAACACATGATTGAACTGTCACGGACAGATCAGTCTATTTGACTCTGTGGTTTATTACGATGTCAAGTTGCAGACACAGTAGCTGGCTTTCCCCGCTCTCCTCTCTTCAGCAGGTTAGTGCCATGCTCCCTCACTATTTATGTATATGAGACACCTCCCTGTCTGTGTCCCAAATGGCACCCTATTCCATATATAGTGCACTACTTTTGACCAGAGTCCATAGGGTACCATTTGGGAAGCAACCCTGCCTCTCGTTTTGCACACAACACGGCAGGAAGAGAAAGCAGCCAACAGTTTATTTATCCAGCCTGACAAAATTAGTACCTTCACGCTAAGCTGTCACTCGTTGACACCAACACAGATATTTCATGTGTATCTCCCTAGATCCATTTGCCGATATTTAGATGAGCGCGAGAGACGCACACACACAGTCCGTTACATCCACCAGGGTGACTCACAAACTTGGCACATCCACCTGTGTTTTTACTATGTTTCGGTCGGCCACAGTTGTAAATACCTCAACAATTTCCCAAGTCAACTGTGAGGAGAGGAGACTGCCGTCTCTTATCTGGCTAGCCGCTCAGCTAAAACACACTGGCCAATTAGTGGTAAATTTGGACTCGGGATCCTCCTCGCCTGTTCTGTTCAGCGCTGCCTGCAGCTGATCAGGCTCCAGCCAAAAAGAAACAGCAGCTCTGCCCTTTTTTAATTGAATAAGTGTGGAGGAGGAGGAAGAAGGGAGAGGCTTCTTCTTTCTCAAAGGAAAATAAAAATGACATTTTCTTTGCCTCTGTAAAATCTTCCCTCTGTCCTTCACAAATGCATTTGTGTGAACCAAGTGACTTTGTGAAGAGAACGAGCATCTGTCGTAGAAATTATGCACTCATGATGTCATCAAAAAACACAAAGGAGCATATGTACAGGCATGGAATATTAGACTGAACGTCCAATCGGTACTCTAGCTGAAACGAGAAGCCCCTGAAGAGTCATGTGTCCGGGGTGGCCTCCTGCTGCTGTAAGATGCTCATCGCACCACAACCCTGTGGAGGTTGATCCTCATGGGGCCTGAGTCAGGCAGCACTGGTCCTCCCACTACCACCACCACCCAGCCCTGCTCCCCTCTCCTCTACCAACGCCACCACCCAGCCCTGCTCTCCTTCTCTCCCCCCTGGAGAGCCTCCATCTGTGGCCGGCCATGCGTGGGCATCCTAGCTCGCCTGGCGCCGGCTGTGCCGCAGAAAGCGAGGGGAGAAAGAAATGGCTCTTCTCCGGTCGCATTAAAAGCATCATTGTCCTTGAGTGGGTGCATTTAGAGAAGAGGCGGAAAAATATGCTTTAGCGTCTTGTTCAGCCCCTTGCCGACGGCTGGTCTCTGTGATCCACATAGTGTGAGGGATGTGGAGG
Organism: Salvelinus namaycush; assembly: GCF_016432855.1. Lineage (NCBI taxonomy): Eukaryota > Metazoa > Chordata > Actinopteri > Salmoniformes > Salmonidae > Salvelinus > Salvelinus namaycush. The sequence continues at coordinate 22,167,886 of NC_052325.1, read as the reverse complement.
GCTTTTGGCAGGCTCACTCCCACACAGCACAAGGCAGGCAGACCAGATGGCCGGAGGCCTTGGGAAAGAGTCCAAGCAGAGGGACTCTTAACAGATACCACACGTCCTGTTGACGGACAGGTGGTTGCAGCAAACCGACAGACGTCTCTTTGTGTGTTTAAGCGCGAGGACAGGAGCCACCCACACACACACCTGTGCTCTCCACTGACGGCCCCCACCAGCCCCGGGCTCCAGCTCTCATGAATCCCAATCAGGCGAGGTCATCGGAACCATAAATAATGCAAGCAGTCCCTGCTTCAGCCCCGCGCCACCTCCATTAGCCTGATAAACGAGCTACATTGTCAGAGTCAGGAACCCGGCAAGTGTTTGCTTAGCTGTGCCCTGCCATTCTCAACACGTCCCGGCGATCTCAGGCCTCCAGCAAAGGCATGGCTTGTTTTAGCGACTGTCTGGACTGGTGTGAATGTGTGTTTACACCACTCAATTCTGGAAGCGCTAACAAATTGGTTTGGATAATAGGAATTTGGCATAGGCAACTTGTCTGTGAGTTATCCTGGCCAGTGTAGAACTGATCAGACAACTGTTCTGAACTAGCTACCATGCTTCTTGGTACCCATGGCAACGTCTGAGGTGGCACAGCGCCCGTTTACACAGGGCTCCGTAGGGCCGAGAGGTGAGGTGGAGCCTTGTGGAGCGAGCTGGAAATCCACTTGACCTAGCTGACCTCTGACTCTGTTCTACAAAAGTGTTGTTGAGTAGTTTACATTGGTCATTATGGATTTAAGTGAACACATATACTAACAAACCATTCTCTCTCTCCCCCTCTCTCCAGGTCACGGAGGGGCATGAGAGCCTTGTCCGAGGCCAGTGCCGTTGCGTGCCGGACCCAGTGCTGGTGACGGGGACATGGGCCTCTTCCTTAGGGCTTCCAGCACGACCCAGCTCAACACAAGCCAGAGCCTCAGCCACCAGCTGGTCCAGCACCATCCAGACACCCACGGCAGCAGCAGCACCTCGAGTGACCCTGCCTCAGAGGGCTTCACCCTTCTCTCCGGCGACACCACCCCACGGCAGGCCCAGCACCCAGCACCGCAGCCGGTACACACACACACACACTGCTCAAAAAAATAAAGGGAACACTAAAATAACACATCCTAGATCTGAATGAATGAAATATTCTTATTAAATACTTTTTTCTTTACATAGTTGAATGTGCTGACAACAATCACACAAAAATGATCAATGGAAATCAAATTTATCAACCCATGGAGGTCTGGATTTGGAGTCACACTCAAAATTAAAGTGGAAAACCACACTACAGGCTTATCCAACTTTGATGTAATGTCCTTAAAACAAGTCAAAATGAGGCTCAGTAGTGTGTGTGGCCTCCACGTACCTGTATGACCTCCCTACAACGCCTGGGCATGCTCCTGATGAGGTGGCGGATGGTCTCCTGAGGGATCTCCTCCCAGACCTGGACTAAAGCATCCGCCAACTCCTGGACAGTCTGTGGTGCAACGTGGCGTTGGTGGATGGAGCGAGACATGATGTGCTCAATTGGATTCAGGTCTGGGGAACGGGCGGGCCAGTCCATAGCATCAATGCCTTCCTCTTGCAGGAACTGCTGACACTCCAGCCACATGATGTCTAGCATTGTCTTGCATTAGGAGGAACCCAGGGCCAACCGCACCAGCATATGGTCTCACAAGGGGTCTGAGGATCTCATCTCGGTACCTAATGGCAGTCAGGCTACCTCTGGCGAGCACATGGAGGGCTGTGCGGCCCCCCAAAGAAATGCCACCCCACACCATGACTGACTCACCGCCAAACCGGTCATGCTGGAGGATGTTGCAGGCAGCAGAACGTTCTCCACGGCATCTCCAGACTCTGTCACGTCTGTCACATGTGCTCAGTGTGAACCTGCTTTCATCTGTGAAGAGCACAGGGCGCCAGTGGCGAATTTGCCAATCTTGGTGTTCTCTGGCAAATGCCAAACGTCCTGCACGGTGTTGGGCTGTAAGCACAACCCCCACCTGTGGACGTCGGGCCCTCATACCACCCTCATGGAGTCTGTTTCTGACCGTTTGAGCAGACACATGCACATTTGTGGCCTGCTGGAGGTCATTTTGCAGGGCTCTGGCAGTGCTCCTCCTTGCACAAAGGCGGAGGTAGCGGTCCTGCTGCTGGGTTGTTGCCCTCCTACGGCCTCCTCCACGTCTCCTGATGTACTGGCCTGTCTCCTGGTAGCGCCTCCATGCTCTGGACACTACGCTGACAGACACAGCAAACCTTCTTGCCACAGCTCGCATTGATGTGCCATCCTGGATGAGCTGCACTACCTGAGCCACTTGTGTGGGTTGTAGACTCCGTCTCATGCTACCACTAGAGTGAAAGCACCGCCAGCATTCAAAAGTGACCAAAACATCAGCCAGGAAGCATAGGAACTGAGAAGTGGTCTGTGGTCACCACCTGCAGAACCACTCCTTTATTGGGGGTGTCTTGCTAATTGCCTATAATTTCCACCTGTTGTCTATTCCATTTGCACAACAGCATGTGAAATTTATTGTCAATCAGTGTTGCTTCCTAAGTGGACAGTTTGATTTCACAGAAGTGTGATTGACTTGGAGTTAAATTGTGTTTAAGTGTTCCCTTTTATTTTTTTGAGCTGTGTGTGTGTATGTATATATATATTACATACACACAAACAAACGACATCGCTCACGTCACGACATTACAGCTTATGCTGTCATAGATTGTCACAGCTAATGTCTCTGTCCAGACTAGAGTTGGCAGACTGCAGAGGAAGTGCTGCCCAGTCAGAAAGAATAGAGAATAGGATGGCAGTGTGTTGACAGATTACCAGATTTGCGATAACACTGGGAGATTGCTTCTCCCGTTTTCACGATAAGGAGGAGATGAGTCCCTGGAGGCCTAGGTGCTGCTAGCTGCAGCGTCACGTATGGGAGTGTCACCACCGTCTCTCCTCTCTGAGGCAAGCAACCTGGCAGACAGAACACTTACGGCTTTCTGCACCATCTGGCCATGCTGACGTCTGCCTTAGAACCAGACACACACACACACCGTCAGGCAGTCCCTGGGTGTAAGGAAAGACTGTCTCACACACACACAGGAGTAGAGCATATCTCACCCACTGACGTGATAATGGCAGAGCTTTAGAGGCCACTGGTGTGTTCATGGCAGAGCTTGGTGGAAGGGCCAGTTGCTGCTCACACTCAGGGACACAGTTTTCATCAGTTTAGAACAAGGGTGGGATGTAGGGAGGGGGAGAGGTTAAGGGTTTACAGTGATGCTTTATTACAAAATTGGGAGATTTTTGTCATTGAGGAAACGTCATTGATCTGTTTGGTACAAATAGCTGCTGCTGAAACGGTAGCCTCGGGGAGGGCAGGCAGTGGCTGAGGCTGACCAAAGGAACCGTGTCGTGTGTTGTCCATCCCTCTGCTCTCTAGGTCTCGAGCTCTTGTAGACGAAGCTCCAAGTAGCTTTCTCTAATGAGAATGTCGTCTGATACTGTCACTGTAAAGGAGACTAGTGCCACTATGAGAGGTCTGGAGACTGAGGAGAGCCACAATGCCAGTGCCACACCGACACCAGCAGGGGGAGAAGAGCCAAGCCTGACCAAGACAGATTGCAGGGAGCAGGCAGAGACCCAGCCACAGGCCCAACCTCAGACCCAGCTCCAACCACAGAGGTCAGATGAGAGCTGCTGTCAAGAGAAGGAAACTCAGGTAAACCTCTCATTACAGAGCAAGGTTGTTTGTATCTCTTCCCTGCGTCCCACACCATCCCCACCAGTCAGCCTTTTCCCACTGCTTTCAACCCTTACACCCACCCCCCCCCCCCCCCAAATCAACCTTCTACCCACACAATTTCTGTATGAAAGTATGGCATGTCAGTTGAAGGGGTTGTGTTATGTACCAGGGGACTACACACCACTGAAGGTATATTCAGCTAGAAACAGGGGGCTACTGAGACAGGCGGGGGTTTGGTGTATTGGTGGGCAGAGCAGGGAGAAATAATTGCTTTCCGATACAGCACAGGCTCAGGGGCCCAGGGGAGTCTCTGGCAAAGCACAACCAATCAATTGTCAGATAATTGAGTTATGAGAATCTGCAGAAGCGGTATACCTCAAAATCACTACTCAGTTATTATACGCTTCAAGGTTAAGGTTGTGGAGGTTTCTGTATGGCGGGCAGGTTATTACCCCCCCCCCCCCCCCCCCCCCCTCTGATATGTAGCTTGTGAACAGCTAGGCTAGTCTCCCTTGATGCTGTGACATTTCCCTCATGCTTTCTCCCTTTCTGAAGAGCCTTGACCCTGCTTATGTTGGCTCGTTTTCCTTTTCTTATCTGTCAGCAGCGCTAGTTTACTGTCAACCTGGCTGCATCTGTAAAGGTGGTTTATACAGTATTACAGCAGTCAGAGGAGAGCGGTGTCACGGTGCAGCAGTCAGGAGAGCTGCATCTGAAATGGCACCACATAGAACTCTGGTCAAAAGTAGTGCACTTTATAGGGAATGGGGTGCCATTTCAGTCGTCTCTTAGCCTGGCTAGCCCCCCTTGAACATTACTAAAGGCAGTCAGAGTCCAGGTCTAAAGGCAGTCAGAGAGAGAAGAGCTGTAAGGAAATGGAAAGGCCAGAAGCCCTGCAGTCAGTCCGCTGAGGAGAGCTAGGCAAGATGGGAAAAGCTGATCATCTCTTAGCTCAAATCCCAGCTTATCCACTAATGTCTCCTGTGTCACCCCTAGGAGGATGGGGAGGGGAGGTGGAACGAATGTCTTTGTCGCCATCTGTCTCCTCCACTTTGCAGATCTAGACGCCTCACTGAACACATGGTGCTGTTTTAGATGTTTGCAGGAGAGAGCGGTTATGTTGCCGTTCCCTGCGGCCATCTAGGATTCACAGTAGAATGGAGGCCAAGGCTCGCTCTCTTTCCAAATCCTCTACTGCAGTCACTTATTTAGCCTTGGGTGTAATGTAGCCTGATGCATTAGGGCTAACAAATATAAATGTTATTGTGCATTAACCATTAATAAACAAGGTAGAATCTGTTGGACATTTAGACAAAAGAAAAGATTATAAAAAATAAAATAATTATAACCCTTTGTGTAGGGATGGTTTTAGTAGCAGATTCCCGTATTCTTTAGTCTGTCATTTCACTTAGTCCTCCTCAGTCAGTTTGTTGTTAAGGGGAATCATCCCAGGACTTACAGACAATGAGACCCCTGTCTTATGGTCTATTTTGTCTCATTGCCTACTGTGCAGCAGCAGACATCGGAACAGACAGGAAAAAGGCTCAAGGTACAGGAGGCATGTCTAAGTGTTTGCTTGATGAACCCCATCATCCAGTAGTTGACAATGAATTGTTTCCCTTTCATTTACACACTGCCTGCATTTTTGTAAATGTCCGTTTTTTTGTTGTTGTTATTTTGAAGGGAACGCATTTTTTGTGTGAATTATATTTTTGTTGCTTGTTTTTGTGTGTGTAGTTTTCAGTTATTCAAGTGCAAATTTTAAATTTGAATGCATCAGAAACAGGACGAGTGATCTGACCAGTTTGTGGTTAACCTAGGTGACAGTGTGCATGGCGTCTTCTCGAGCTTGGAAAACTCTACTCGTAAGTGGGTTGCTATGCCAGTGTGTGCTGTGCTTGCACGGGAGTTCTGGGTTCCTTTTCCTCCCTTGACGCGTGTGGTTTGTTTTTAAACTCTACCTGCACAATCTCTTTGTCCCATCCTGACTCTGTTCTTAACCCTCACCACTCTCCAATCCCCAGTCTAACTCAAAGTTAAAGTTAGTTCGAAGCCTGGCTGTTTGCGAAGAGTCCTCTCCTCCTCCTATTGCTACTGATCTGCCTCGAGAACATCAGGTAACCACCACCCTCCCATGACAATTCTCAAGCCCTCCTCCTCCCTCTGAACCCTCATCTGGTGTTTAACCATCATTTCATTGCATATGTATACCCTTCAAATGCATCTCTTCTAATAGAGAAATATCAAGAGGTTCATAAGAAAATCCTCTGGTTTGTTGCCACTCTCCACTCTTCTTCATCTTCAGCCTCCAGAACAGTAGTGTTCCAACAAACTTCAGAATCATTTATTTTAATAGCATAAATTCTGTCAAGCAAAATAAAAGTGTACTATTGAAGTACCTACCTAGATTCATACTCTTGAACTGTTGAGCGATAGAGATTTCCTTTCCTGGGATTTCTTTTATCACACTATTCACAATCCCTCGCTTTCACTCAGTCTGTGCTGCACCAAAGCCCTGTTAGCAAACTTCATCTCTTCCAGGCTAGTACTTTTCACAGGGGTGGAGCAAAACATTCACCATTCTTCCATTTTAAACATTGCAACTTTCCTTTCCTCCCCCGTTTTTGAAAAATAACTCTCCTTTCCCTGGGCGTCATGTTGTACACTTGTTCTACTTTAGTATTGACTTTGAAAGACGAAAGGGAACTCATTCTTTCTCCTTCAGATTCTTAATCAATGAGATGGAGGGAAACACCTGCTCGGTTTCTAGATACTCTGTAGGGTGTGAATGAGGAGGGGGAAACACCTTCTCGGTTTCTAGATGCTCTGTAGGGTGTGAATGAGGGGGGGAAACACCTGCTCGGTTTCTAGATACTCTGTAGGGTGTGAATGAGGAGGGGGGAAACACCTGCTCGGTTTCTAGATGCTCTGTAGGGTGTGAATGAGGAGGGGGGAAACACCTGCTCGGTTTCTAGATGCTCTGTAGGGTGTGAATGAGGAGGGGGGAAACACCTGCTCGGTTTCTAGATGCTCTGTAGGGTGTGAATGAGGAGGGGGGAAACACCTGCTCGGTTTCTAGATGCTCTGTAGGGTGTGAATGAGGAGGGGGGAAACACCTGCTCGGTTTCTAGATGCTCTGTAGGGTGTGAATGAGGAGGGGGGAAACACCTGCTCGGTTTCTAGATGCTCTGTAGGGTGTGAATGAGGAGGGGGGAAACACCTGCTCGGTTTCTAGATGCTCTGTAGGGTGTGAATGAGGAGGGGGGAAACACCTGCTCGGTTTCTAGATGCTCTGTAGGGTGTGAATGAGGAGGGGGGAAACACCTGCTCGGTTTCTAGATGCTCTGTAGGGTGTGAATGAGGAGGGGGGAAACACCTGCTCGGTTTCTAGATGCTCTGTAGGGTGTGAATGAGGAGGGGGGAAACACCTGCTCGGTTTCTAGATGCTCTGTAAGGTGTGAATGAGGAGGGGGGAAACACCTGCTCGGTTTCTAGATGCTCTGTAGGGTGTGAATGAGGAGGGGGGAAACACCTGCTCGGTTTCTAGATGCTCTGTAGGGTGTGAATGAGGAGGGGGGAAACACCTGCTCGGTTTCTAGATGCTCTGTAGGGTGTGAATGAGGAGGGGGGAAACACCTGCTCGGTTTCTAGATGCTCTGTAGGGTGTGAATGAGGAGGGGGGAAACACCTGCTCGGTTTCTAGATGCTCTGTAGGGTGTGAATGAGGGTGGAAACACCTGCTCTGTAGGGTGTGAATGCTCAAGACCATAGCATTGAACTGACAACCCCTAATACCCATGGGTTTTCCAACCAGCTACAGAATCTGTAAACTTGGGACGGTGGGGGTTCTCATTGTCCTGATGGATAGCAAGCTACTGAGAAAAGGGAACACCTGATCCCGTTTTCTGCTTCATAAAAGGTGACTACAACAGTCTTGTCTTTATTTTACAGGAGAACATTGAGATCCAGTTTACCCAGTCGTTTGACAAAGAGGAGTCGTCGTCATCGCCCATCAAGAATGAAGTGGACCAAGATAAAGGAGTGGAGAAGCTGCTGGAGAAGACTGAAAGGATGCCCAGGAAGATGCTGTCCAGAGGTAGACATCGTCTGCCTCCCCTGGTCAAAACAAGTGCACTATATACCGAATAGGTTTCCATTTGGGACACATCCATCGTGTGTGGGTAGGCACTAGGCACCTACTATGGTCAGTAACCAGAGGTTTCTCAGAGGTTGTGAAGTTTCTTCAAATTTAAGAAAATAAGAGGTCTCAAGGACCTAATAAGCCTTCAATGCTTCTGTAAAAGTGAAAACGCAATTGATGGTCTATGTCCTGCAAGCTTAGCCTACATTTTTTCCCCCCCAAAGTGTTTGTTTCTCATTAGGTACTCAATGAATTTTTGCAAAGTTTCTGTGAAATGAGGAGACACAATAGAATAGTTAGTAATCAATGCCTTTTTCTCCTCCCTCCAGATTCCAGTCAGGAATACACAGACTCTACTGGGATCGATGTCCATGAGTTCTTAGTAAACACGCTGAAAAACAACCCCAGGTGTGTAGACATGCCAGCCATTTAGAAACCTTTTGTCTGCATCCACACAAGCCAAGCTGAGCTGTTCTTTCACTGGTGATTAAGCAAACACTCTTTCTCTTAAAGGTTACATTTTGAACATTTGGCTTCTTCATTAGTCGATTACTAATTGCAGTTTCTGTCATACCCTGAGGTAATGAGATGAGTGCTGAAATTACTGAACGGACACCAAACTAATTCTCTCCATGTTCAATCCATTATATTCACAGGGACAGAATGATGCTTCTGAAGTTGGAACAGGACATTCTTGACTTTATCAGTAATAACGAGTGAGTAGTTCAGCTGAGTCATTTTCTTGTTGTTGGTGCATTTCAACTGAATTTGAGTGAGTTGAGTCTCATGTCTTGATTTCTTGGGGGGTTTAATTTCAACAGAATAATCTGTTTCTGGTCATTTATTAAGCCCATGCATAATTTCGTGTGATGTCACTTTCTGCTAATGAGATTTCACTCTGGGCTATGTTGGACCGTTTTGCCCAGAACGACTCTTCCTAATTGTTCTGTAATCTCTCTTTGAATTATTGATTTGATCCACTGTCCTCTCCTCCCATTCTTTCTCCTCTCCCTCCTACAACCTCCTCGGTCCTCTCTCCCTCCCCTTCCAACAACCTCTCCTACCCCAGAAGCCAGAAGAGAAAGTTCCCTCCGATGACCTCCTACCACAGAATGCTGCTGCACCGCGTTGCAGCCTACTTCGGCCTCGACCACAACGTCGACCAAACCGGGAAATCTGTAATCATCAACAAAACTAGCAATACGAGAATGTGAGTAATCTCCCTTTCTGCCACAACCAATAATTCAATTTCTCAGCCTTACTCTAATTCAAACTGCTTAGGCTGCGGAAATGACTGGCTCCGTATCTTCTGCCGAGGGTAAACAGATTTTTCTTTGCGACCCCTGAAATTAGTTTTTGGGGAAACTTCATTATCTGCTTTTTCAATATTGCAGTGAGGAAGGTAGGGAGGAGGAGGAGAGTTAGAGGCGGAAGGGAGATGATGTAAACATGTCAGGTTTCTTAGAAAGAAGCCCTACCACAACTCCCGTTTCCATTGTTATTTTCTCTGCTCTCCCTCCCCTTTTCTCCATCTCTCTCTTTCTGCTGCTACTCTCTCTCTATATATATATATATTTGTTTTTGTGTAGACCTGATCAGAAGTTTTCAGAACACATCAAAGATGACAAAACTGACGACTTCCAAAAGCGGTACATTCTCAAAAGGGACAACTCCAGCTCAGACAAAGATGACAATATGGTAAGAGTTGTTTAATGTGAGCCGCTCCAGATCTATACTGGACCGCATTATGATCAATTAACTTCCAAGAAAAAAGTTAGAATTTGAAAATAAATCATTAGATCTTCACCATGAAAGCCAAAGCCAGTAAAGTTCTGAAAATACATAAATCCACTGAAAAATGTATTTTCCTCTGCACAAAGCAGTAGTCAATGGCCAAATGGTATTGGTGTTTAGTTCAGTGTTTCCTAGAGTAAATTCCCTAAGCCTTTTGTTGGTGTTAACAAACCATAGTGCTAAATGAGTGTTGATGTGTCTAGATTTTGGTCCAAAATCATAGTGTTGACATGTCTAGATGTTAGTGCTAAGCAAGGTGCTGATGGGTCTAGTGCTAAGCTGGGTGCTGATGGGTCTAGTGCTAAACTGGGTGCTGATGGGTCTAGACGTTAAGCTGGGTGCTGATGGGTCTAGACGCTAAGCTGGGTGCTGATGGGTCTAGACGCTAAGCTGGGTGCTGATGGGTCTAGACGCTAAGCTGGGTGCTGATGGGTCTAGACGCTAAGCTGGGTGCTGATGGGTCTAGACGCTAAGCTGGGTGCTGATGGGTCTAGACGCTAAGCTGGGTGCTGATGGGTCTAGACGCTAAGCTGGGTGCTGATGGGTCTAGACGCTAAGCTGGGTGCTGATGGGTCTAGACGCTAAGCTGGGTGCTGATGGGTCTAGACGCTAAGCTGGGTGCTGATGGGTCTAGACGCTAAGCTGGGTGCTGATGGGTCTAGACGCTAAGCTGGGTGCTGATGGGTCTAGACGCTAAGCTGGGTGCTGATGGGTCTAGACGCTAAGCTGGGTGCTGATGGGTCTAGACGCTAAGCTGGGTGCTGATGGGTCTAGACGCTAAGCTGGGTGCTGATGGGTCTAGACGCTAAGCTGGGTGCTGATGGGTCTAGACGCTAAGCTGGGTGCTGATGGGTCTAGACGCTAAGCTGGGTGCTGATGGGTCTAGACGCTAAGCTGGGTGCTGATGGGTCTAGACGCTAAGCTGGGTGCTGATGTGTCTAGATGCGGATGAGACTGAAGGAAGACAGGAGGAGTAAGTCTATAGAGGAACGAGAGGAGGATTACCAGAGGGCCAGAGACAGGATATTCGCTCAAGATGTAAGAACCCTCCTTTAATATTAATTGAATAGCTTTTAAATGCAGATTGAGAGTTTGATTCAATATAAACAAGTAGATAACATAAATTATTTTATTACAGGATCCAGATGGCTTTCCTCTTGAAAAAAGAATACAGGAGGATGATGCCTGTAACAGCACACAGCAAAGACGGCAAATCTTTAGGTCATTATCTCTCAACATAACATAGCCATGACACTTTCCCCATCTCGTACTCTCTGCTATGAAGGTCCTTAATAGCATAGAATGTTCCTGTTTCTTATAATAGCTAATACATGTATAATCCCATCATGGTTTAAAATGGATCCTTCCTCAGGTTAAAAGATGGCCGCTCGGCCAACAGTTGCCAGAGCAGCTCTGAGAACGAGCCCAAGAACGCTGAACCCCGGCCGTGGAGCAGCACTGACTCTGACAGCTCAAACCGTAACCTGAGGCCAGCCATGACCAAAGCAAGCAGCTTCAGCGGCATCTCTGTCCTCATCAGGGGAGACAGCTCAGGCAGCAGCAAGAGCATGGGTCGCCTCTCTAAGACTGGTAAATAACCTCCACTTCCACCATCAACTAGCCTGGTTAAACCAGACTGAATGCCACATTCCATGGTGTTCAGTCTGGTTTAACTAAGCTAACCATCAACCACCAACTACAGTTCACTTCACCACAGTTCAAGTCTCCACCCATATATTCGGACTCTGACAATCAGCAGTGCAGCACCTGTCACAGCCATAAAAATAGATTGAATAGAAAGGGTGTCATAATGGGTGGACTGGCAGCCATTTTAAGTGTACCCATGCCAGGAAGTAAAATCAGAAAGTGTACGCTTAAATCTGTGATTTGTTTAGTCAACTTAACTGACACTACAAAAAATACAACCCTAACCCATCAGTTAGCATCATTTGAATGAACATTCTACATTACCATGGCAATCCAGCATCAGTTGATAGAACATTCCAAAATACCATGGCAATTATTGCATCACAATACCAGGCAGACATTGCGAGTGTATCAATGAGTTAACCAGTCAAATTGCCAGGGTCAGAGCTTCCAAGCCTGTTCTATTCAGTCTATTTATATGGCACAACCATAGAATTAGCAATTTAGTTAGAGTGCGTTCCTAAATTTAATTTTAGCTATCTACTCCTATTTCAGAGCACACTCGTTTGAGTATGCCAGAGCGCAGAAAAACTCGCTGAATGGGACAGGTGTCAGTAAAGTTAGGCAAAAACGGAATTAAATTGTTGCTAGCAGCACAGTCACTAACACGATAGATAACATGACAACAGTAACCAGCACTGCTAGGGCAAGTAAAATGGTCTCAGTGACGTGTTCTCTCGTTTGTGTCTGGAAGTAGGTAGCAAGCTAGCCAACTTTAGCCAGCTAGCTTGGGCTGCCGTTGTGAGGTCAGAACGCTCGGATCAACCCTACTTCTCAGCCAGAGCATCCAGTGTTGCACTGTGAAAGCTCCGAGAGCGTAACGCTCCAAATTTACGAACGGCCCAGTGAGCACTCTGACACAGTCGAGGCAATTTACGAGCATACCCTTAATAGGATATCTATGGTACAACCATGGACATCCTATTAAATTACTGGAGGGGCTATGTCATAAACCCACAAAGTTCCAGAATGAGGTAAAAATGGCAGCCATAATGATCAGGGAGAATTACAAACAATTCTAATTGGAATGAATGGTAGTAGAGGCATAATGCAAATTTTACTTATGCAGGGAATTAAAAGTAAGATGTGATATATTAGAAATTGTGTAGTATTGTCAACAAAAAATATTGTCATTATAAATAGTTTATGAAGGTTTTAAAATGTTTGTATAAATATCCTCAAATGTCAACGGACCATAAATGTCAAAATGTTGATTTTCTTGGGAAGCGGAGTTCCACAGAGTGCTATTTTATGATACAATATCTGTACTTGTTGAATTTGCAACTTCTCTAAGCCCTATCAACTGATCTCAGCCAGTGTATGGCAGTGGATTGGAATGTTGGCATATTTGCAGTTAATTTGAACAATTCGTGCAATCATTGCACTAAAACTGTCAGTCTAGCTAGCAAAACCATACAGTGTAGAAAAATTCTTAAGTCATTATTTTACATTATCTTATCACAGCACCATTGTCTCACGTCAGATGGTCACTTCTACGTCACGCTTGTCCCTCAGCCGATCTGTCTTGTAGGGCGTGGAACTCATCTCAACATGTTTTGATTTTACTCATCCGCCTAACGCTAGTTCCTAATTCAGAAAATCACTTGGCTCTCGGGAGCAATGAAGCGCTGGCTACTACGGCAAACCATGCTCAATCAGTTGAGCAAACTTGCTGCAGCCTCGTGCAAGCTTGTTTGGATCGCCATACCGTAGCTAGTTTGCCAGCTTGCTGATAAAGTTATATGGCACTAAAATTATGGGACTGTTCTCAGAAATCAGCCTGTATCTGACTCTGACAGCTGGCACTGTGCTTCGCTAGTTTGTAACATTTGGCCAACGTGATGACATTGCAGAGAGCAGTCAGTTGTGCTGTACAACTCGGCGCACTAATCACAGCAGAACAGATGTCATGACAACTAATTTGTGCATTAGCTAGATCTTCACTGCGCTAGCTAGCTAGAGGGAGTATTCAGCATTGAGTGTGTGAACTGGCGTTGTTAGCATCCTTGCCTTTCATTTCATATAGATTGATTTGAGACTAGTTCTGCCAGCAAGCAAATATTAGCTAGCAAATTTTCGTGCACATTTTCGAATATACTGATCCCACCACCACAAAACACCTTAGCTAGATGTAGAATTAGGTAGTGCAGACTTCCTCGGGGGGGAAAGTATATTAGTTACAGGTTTGTTGGTAAGATTACCTCTCTTTTGAGGATGAAAGGGGGTTCAGTGAACAATGTCACCTTGGTAATACAACCACCGAAGTAACATTTTTGAATGTTAGTACAGCATATTGTAGCCAAACTTCCTTTTAACCATCCAATGCGTGTTTGCTAGTTAGCGTGATGCCCGTCTGCACTGATATCTGACATGAGACAATGATCACAGCACTGGCAAACCATGATTGACAAATGGCTGACCTTTGTCTCATAATAAGAAGATTCTTGTCTATTCTAGTGATCTAATTCTATGGTCACAACGCCCTGTCCATTTAGAGGAGTGTCCAATCAGGAGCCGTTTGACAAAGGCTTTGAACAGACCCAGTCCCTATGGCTACTCTGCCAGGTGAAATGGGTGCCTCACTGTGGTTGTATTCTCAAACAGATGCCGACAGACGAGGAGAACCAAGCCATCCATTCTTAATCTCCTCCCGTCTGCCTGCATTAACGGGATGTTTATTTATTAGTTTCATTTTATTAGATCAGACATTGACAAAGCACTTTTCTTTGCTATTTAGCAACCTGAGATTCATGCAGGTTTTTCTTCGTGCATTGTCACGCCTTGCTCGCACTTAACATACCACTCACACATGTTCCCAAGACGTGTCTATTTTTTACATAGTGTGCTTTCTAATGCTGGCCTTTTCAGCATGCTTTCCCCTCCCAATTATATCGGCCACTCCTCGTCTCTCATTGTATTAGAAATCATTTGGTATCGCGAGTGTGAATTCATTGGTTATTACATTCAGAGCCCCATCTCAAACATCTTCAGTTTGATAGGTGATGTAGCTAACTGTTTCAACAAAGCAGGACTTAAGCAGTTCTACATTTTCCTGTCATTCCTTTTAACCATAGTGCTACATTTTCCTGTCATTCCTTCAAACCACACGTGTTATGGTAATATTCTATCAGGTAGTTGGTGTTGTTTTTAGACTTGTAGTAGAACGTCTTAGTCAATTATGTTTTATTCTATTTAATGTCTTAATGAACTAATAATCTATCTGTTCTAGAATCTATTCATTTCTTAGTTTTCTGCACACCATGGACATGGTGGTGGTGCTCGGACAGTCAAGTGAATAGCAAAACAATGTGAATAGCTAAATGAAGACATTAATCAAGGAATTAATTAACTGGCCAGTTAGAGCTGTTGATATCATTATCCTCTTTCTATTTTATGACAGCATCACTCCCACAGGTAATTAGAATAGATAATTGGCTATGTAGGTTTGGAGATTCAAACCCGACCTTTCGAAGTAGTGCATACCTTTTTTTAATAAAAATAATTTGTTGACCTAAGTAGAAATATATAAAGGTATTTATGGCCTCAACAAATGATGTATGATATACTAATATGTGATTGTGTGAGCCAGACTACTATAAATACCCAATGAATTCAAGCCGTGTCGTCTCCAGTAGATACCATCAGTAATATGGCCTTACTGCCTTGCTCCTGTGACCCTTGGAGAGCATCTTATGACTCTCCCCATTCATCCCCACATAACCACTCTGAGCATGGTGTCTGTAGGTTAAGGCTTTCCTTCTCACTCCTTCCTTCCCTAGGTTCTGAGTCTTCGGGTAGTGTAGGGTCCTCCACGGGTTCGCTCTCTCGCTCCCAGCCAACCCACCCTGTCCCGGCTCTAACCAAGGCTGGCTACCCCCACAACCACTCTGCGCTTCCCTGCCCAGCGGCCTACCCAGCTGTCTGCGCTAGTAGTACTGTGGTCTATGAGGCGGGAGGCAGGAGCGTGGCACCGCCAGTGAACACAGCTAACACTAGCTACTATTTGCTTCCTCTGGAAGCCACAGGGATACCGCCAGGGAGTGTCCTGGTCAACCCACACACAGGTTGGTAACCTAACCCTACCTACCAGGTTTAGTTGAAGTACAGGGGCTTGCCATGGGGGATGCAAAATGTGTCTTGTGTTTGTATCCTGTCATTGGGTTTCTTTCACAAACTGATGACTTCTCTTTCAAACTAACACGACTCACATAACTTGCTGCTTATTCCCGCAATGCTTTCTTCTTGTGGTGTTGAGGGAGAGAGGGAACTATAGCTTCTGATGGTAGCGTGTGTTGTCTTCTTGCAAGCAGCAAAGTGTTGGAACACCACAGTAGAACACAGAACACCAGGCGTCCTTCATTCATTATTTCTGATCTATTTGAGTTGTGATGCTGAGTCTTTTGGGGGAGGTGATAATTACAAGTTGCTTTAACTTCCCTTTAAAAAGTAAACCCAACCGACAGATTGCGTATCGCTTTTCCTCAAATTATTCCGAATTGACACAGGAGTCACTGTCTAATGACGTGGCTTGCATGCAAATGAGAATCTGTGTCTCTGCCTTCCACAAATGAGGAGGGAACGGAAGCACTTTGAAAAACGATGGCTGTCTCGTAAGATCAATATACCCTGACTTTGGTCAAAACAAATTCCCCAACGTGTTGCTGAGACACGGGATAATGAAGCCACACTGTACAGTGTTATTGGATATAGAGAAAATGGATAGTGGGCGAGTCGAAGCTTTGATGTATAATGTATTCCTCTTCACTCTGCTGGTTCAATGGACATCCTAGAGAATGTTGCTTCTTAAATATGCATGGGACTGTCTGATAAGCCTGGGTATATGGCGCTGGCACTAATATGATTTTCGAGAGCCAGCCAGGGCTGTGCAATTGCTTATTGACCTTTCCTAAGGAGTTGGAAAATGGGAAATTCTTGTGTAGAACCCAGAGAATTAATTTTGCCACCTGATAGTTAACTCTGAGTTATTTTCAGGGTCATCAAACGGTCATTTGGGCATTGAACGTGGGGGGAAAAATGTAGGAAACCCACCCTCTCCACAAGTCGTCCAGGTCCTGAGGCAGCGAAGCATCCCCAAACCATCACACTACCACCACTATGCTTGACTGTTGGTATGAGCTTCTTACTGTGGAATGCACCGTTTGGTTTTTTCGCCAGGTGACCCATGTCATCCAAAAAGGTGTACTTTTGACTCATCTGTCTATAGAACGTTCTTCCAAGAGTCTTGATGATCAGCCAGGTGCTTCCGGAACGAGATGGATCCCATTTTATGTCTGGCGAAAACCAAACACTGTATTCCACAGTAAGAACCTCATACCAACTCTGAAGCATGGTGGTGGTAGTGTGATGGTTTGGGGATGCTTTGCTGCCTCAGGACCCGGACAACTTGCCTTAATAGAAGGAACCATGAATTCTGCTCTGTATCAGAGAATTCTACAGGAAAATGTCAGGCTATCTGTCTGTGAGCTGAAGCTCAGCTGAGTCATGCAGCAAGACGATCCAAAACACACAATCAAGTCGACATGAAAATGGTCAACAAATTTGAAGTTTTGAAATGGCCTTGTCAAAGTCCAGACCTAATCCCAATTTGAGATGTTGAGGCAGGACTTAAAACAAGCAGTTCATGCTTGAAAACCAACAAATGTCGCTGAGTTAAACCAGTTCTGCATGGAAGAGTGGGCCAAAATTTCTCCACAGCAATGTGAGAGATTGATCAACAACTACAGGAAGCATTTGGTTGCAGTCATTGCAGCTAAAAGTGGCACAACCAGTTATTGAGTGTAAGGGGGCAATTCATTTTTCACACAGGGGAATTGGGTGATGCATAATTTTGTTAATTAAATAAATAAATAAATATTTGTAAATTCATTTTCCCTTGATCTAATAATAGGTTTTTGTTGAAGAGCTGATAACATTCAATATCAAAAATAGAAAAAATCAGAAAGGGGGCAAATACATTTCCACGGCTCTGTATGTGTAACGTGTTTGTCTGTGTGAACCCTTGTCCCTATGATAATGTCTATAACCAACCGGTGCTTCAGTAGACGTGTATAGAATACAAATGTAAAGGAAAAACCAGCCTGTTGTGAGGAAGTCATACACTGGAACTGGGTGTCTCAGGATTGTTCCGTGGCACTAACCTCTTTTCTGCACAAAAAATACCTTCTTAAACCGATATTCAGCTTTCAGAGCCAGCCTATTTCAGTGAACCACAGAGAAATGCATTGATTCTTTCATCAAGTAGCAGCTCAGGGAAATTCACTGGAGCACAAGGCATTTTTCACCAGAGATTTTGAAATAAGCCCTTGGATAAAATGATGTCATATTCTCCACATAAAGTGCCTCCTCCACACAACATTCTTAGTATTTTTCCTGCTCATGCAAAGGGGAACATTTATTATAAATATTTACTCACTTGGCTGTGTGAATTCATAAATAGGCTATGTAAATGAAGCCCTCTGGATACTCTGTCTTCAGCTGCTGTAAGGATAATGATAGCCATTACATTTCTGGATACCTAGCAATTTGGCAAACTGTATCAAAGCGTTGAAGATATATATTTAATGTTGATAATGGGGCCAGTGTCGATAGTGATGATGATAATGTTGAAAATATTCATTATTATTGATGTGATTTATAGAGATGGAAAGTGTTGCTTGATAGTGTTGACGATAATGCTGAAAATAATGATTGTGTTTATAGAGATGCTAGTTTTGGTGTTTTTTCCAGTGTGTTTTCAGCCCTGCCCTTCTCTCTCGCTGCAGGACAGCCGTTTGTGAACCCGGATGGAAGTGCTGTGGTGTACAACCCCAACCACGGCATGGCTCCTCAGCATCATAATCAGCAGGGCAGGACCCAGCAGCCCATGCCCACTCCTCCGCACTTGCCTGGCCAGCACCAGCCCACCAATCACAACCACGTCCTCGCACAGGTCCGCTAACACCCTTCAGCAGGCCACGGAATTGAATTTGAATTAAATGAAATAGAACCCCTAGGAGTAAATGTATATGTCACAGGCTTACTCATAACATCTACTATACACCCACATTCACATTACAAACACAATGCTTGTACAGTCTGAGAGGGCAGGGGAAAGTAGGAAGTGAACTGATGCACATGCTCAGTTCTTACACAGACATCCTAAACCATCCTGAAGATTGACATGGCCCCCATTTTTCAAAACATTACCATGACAGCTCATGGGGGTGGTTGTCATGCCTACGGTGTTATTCATTGAGGAAACTTTGCAACCTTTCTCCTTAGTCGCCACCCCTGTCAGGGGAAATGAATTGAGTTCAGAGTGTCAGCTAAACCCTGTGACCACTGGTGCAGCACACAGCCCAAATGGTAATCATTAGTGTTTATACAGGCCCTGAGTGGTAGGAATAGTGATCTCTAATGGCAAGATCCTCAACACAACCTGTCATGGAGAGCCCCTTTAAAAAACATAATAATAAAAAAACAACAACCGGAAGGCTTGACATTCATTAGTGAAAATGGAAGGGCAGGAAATTGACTTGGCCTCTGATAGTGTGGGTGCACTACCCAGGGGTCGGGCAAGGATGCCTCCCCTCCCTCCCCATAGTGAAGAAGCAACGCCCCTTCCTAATAAAGACATCATTCCAAACCGGGGGGTCGGGGCCTGATGAGAGGATATTTATTTTTGAACAAAGAGCTGTCCCATTGCTTTCATATCAATAGATTTTCACCAGTCGGCCTTGGTAGAGAATGGAGGATATCCATGGTCATCTATTGACTGAGGTTAATTAACTTCATTACTGTTGGATTCCCCCCTGAGCTAGCGCTGATTCACTCCGTTAACTAATATACTGTTCCTCTATTGTTTGAGATGATGATACTTTCTCCGCTTGTGACGTTTGCAATCTCTGCCTAATGTCTGACTAAACCCAATGCCCTCTACCTCTTCTCTACCTCTACTTCTCTCATCTACCTCTTCTCCTCTACTGTTTTTCCTCACCTCTGTCTGTTCTGTCCCTTCCTCAGCCGGTCCGGCCCCTCCAGCCCTCTGCTCAGCCTGTCCAGTACTCGTCTGTCTCTTACCCATCTCAGCTCCTCTCCGTCTCCCCTGACCAACTATACACTGTGGTACTTTACTCTTCTTCTCTTCACTCTTCTTTTCTCCTCTTCCCTCCTTCCCGCCCAGTCTTTTTGTCATTCTATGCCATCTTCGGGCTAGGTTAAAAAAAGCTGTGGATTAAACTTTTGTAAATGAGTAGTGAACTTATGCTACTGAAAGAATACACACAAGGATGGAATTTAGCAAAAGTTCCTGAAGTTATATTCACTAGTCTCAGGCATTACTTCTCAAGGCTAGTCAATGTCAATGTCCCCCTTGTAATTGCTGACCAAACCGCCTGTGTTGCGAGCGTTGCAAAATAAATGTTCACGTTATTCAATAATTGTATCTAATCTTCGGGTGCGCGTCGACGGGCGTCAGTCTAGCCAGGCTAGGAGCATACTAATCCACATGGGTTATTGAAATATGAAAGAGGTCCACACTCCAGTCCAGTTGGAAGCGGTAATGCACCTCAGTTGTTGGAAGCGGTAATGCACCTCAGTTGGTTGCCAACTGCCAAGTCCACAGAAAACGATGAGAGATTAACCAAAGAAAACAAAAAAAAACAGCTAGGTTTCCTCTTATCTGTGGATTAATTGTCAGACTAGAGAACACACCATTTTTTGTGAATCAAAAGGGGTCAAAGTTCCAGCAACAAAAAAGTACCATATGCATTTCAGGTAAAATAATAATCCAATGTTTATTTTCCAGGACAAATTAGCTAGCAGCTGCAACCTAGTTAAATGTCCATGAATGTTTCATGTGTGTTTCGACCTGTCCATAAATTAATATAGTTAGTTGGTTTTGATAATTTTCGCATCTGGTGGTGATGTACAAAATCTCACGTGGACTGACGTACGGAGGCGTTTTGGTCAGCATGTTAATTAGACTTCAATAAATGCCAATTAATGATGAATTGAATCAGTTTAACTTTCATGTTGTTTTGCTACCCCACTCCCTCCATTGACGCAAATCATGTGTTCTACTGACCTCTTTCCTGACCATCCCTCTACGAATCAACATCCCTTAATGACTAATTACATCAATTTTACCGTCTAATCTGAATATGATATTCTATAAATAGCAATGCTTAAAGTTCCTAACCACTCAACCACCTGCTGCCTAGTAAACCACACCACACTTAAGCAAGTCAGGATGACTTCAGTTTAATGTTTTAGGGCCTTCAGGTTTGTTCTTTGCATGGGTGGCTGTATCCAGTTCTATTGCTGTAGGCTAGTACAGTAGTTCAAAGTTCAGTGACTACACTAGGAGCCAGCAGTATAAAAGTATTTGGGGTTTCAGAAAAGTGCCATATAAAAATACTATGTATTATTTATTACATACAAGGTCCTGTAGTAGTTCAACTAGAGCCACGACCGAACTGTTAATAATAAATATATAATCTATGCATATAACATGTTTCTGTGTGTTCCATCCCACAGCAAGAGAACCTGGGAGCCCAGTTCAGCCACATGAGTCTGTCCCGGCAGGCCTCTGGGGAGGGCCCCTCCGTGGTGCTCCAGGCCCCCCCGCAGCAGCAGGGCTTCATGTTGCCCCCCCAAGGCCAGCCTGTCCCTGCCCCCCAGGCCTACAACACCCCCGCCCCTCCGCCTGTCAACCAGCCACTCATGCAGCAACAAGGTTACATGCAGCAGGTAGGTTACTGTACATCCGACCCTTACCTGGTTTATTCCTATTAGGTTATACAATGTACTCCGTTTTATTAGTACTATTATACGTTATTTCCATCTGACTATCTTGATCAATGCTTGGCCGGTCTCTTTATTCCTTCATCTACATGGTTGTAATGTTTCATCATTAGTATCTGAGAGGTACATATACAGTACATTTGTTCATAGATACTTTCTCTCTACTTAAAATAGCATTTAAATTGGACTTGTAAGCCACTGCAGCTGAGGGACTGTACTCTAGGTTTAGAGACCTCCGAGAGCTGCATAGTAGCTAGTGGTAGTGGTATCTCATTTTGGACTGCTTCATCTCTGCCTACAGATGCCAGCGTGTTACTGTGGGCCAGGCCAGTACCCCCTGTCTAACCAGGGGTACAGGCCTGTGGGCACAGTGCAGTATAGTGCCCTGCAGAGCCAGCCAATGCCCCCGCCCACACAACAGACAGGTAAATATCTAACACAGGCTGAACCAGTAACTCAACCATTCATCTCAGCTGCCTAGTTCCTCTATTAAAAACAGGTGTCACATCAGGTGTTTTTTTTTTTTTTTTTTCTGGCGTAATATCTGGAATACCATCAGTGGAGTGGTGTGCATGACATTTATTTACATGGGGGGTTAAATCCATGTCTTTCTCCCTGTGTGGTATGTTTTTTACATGTTCTATCTTACTGCGGTGTGAGCATGGTTGTTACCGCTCTATTCACACTCTTTATTTTCTATTGCTCTAAGCACTTTGTTGTCTCTGGTTATCTGCTCTTATGGCAGGTACACAATAGGCTCATCTCAATAAACTGTGGCAGGGAAAGTAGACGGTGCCCCTGGGGCAGAGGAGCAGTGCGAAAAGCTGACTACTGTGTTAGAACGCTTTTCTCTGCAGGTTTGGCCGTTGTGTAGCCTTGGCCTTTAAGCCCACACAATAACAATTTCCAATCAAAAACACCGTTAGCATTGTCTCCTTCGTCTCCACTGCGTATCGCTGAAGCATCATTCATTGGCCTGTCTAGAGAAACGGATGCTCCGCTGCACCATTGAAATACAAAGTCAATCGGATCTCTTAATGGGAATGGGGAATTTTGTTTTAATTACCTGGCAGCCTTTGTACATGCATCGGTCATGCAGATTGGCAGTGGAGAACAGGATGGGGATTTCAAATGGGGAAATTATCTGGAGTTGAAAATGTCAGGACCCACAGGCGTATAAATATTGTTACGTTCTAAGTCAGGTGTTTAGAGGGGTTTCTTACCTGGATATCAGCCCTCCAGGTGGGTAACAACCAAAGTGCCTATTCTGGATACGGGTGGAAGTTGACCGTCCACAGAAGAAGCAAAGGTCCTGGATACGGGGCCGGGGCGCTGTCTGAGAGGCCTATAATTCTCACAGTGAACCGGTCTCTTTTCCAGTCCCTCACTTTCACCTCTTCAGACAGAACTGTTAGCCAACAACCCTCCACGGCTAAGCACTCAATCAAACTGCTGTAAAAGTCAGCCATTCTAAAGCCTTCTGTCTACTGGGCGTACTTGAGGATTAACCATCAACCATCCATCAACCAACCAACCATCAGCCTTCTATCTGACTTGACTGAGACATTTCATTTTTCTCTCCATGAATATTTGTGAAGGCCTGGTATTTTTAGTTTTTATGCTTGATGTTCCTGCCAGAAGAGTCTTCATTTTGGTTTTTACTTCAACATCAGACATGAACTTTTTAGGGCTCCACTTGCACAATTATACAAAACATTCACATATTCTGACGACATTTTGAATGAGATATTATACTGATTATTGTTAGCTATAAATGTCTTGTGCAAAAGTCTCAACTGCAGTTCATATCAGTCTGAAGATAGATTTAATTATAGATTCATAATGTGTGCAATTATCGTAATCATAAAATATCAGCAGAATTCTCTGCTGTCAAATGTCTAACTTTTATACGTTTTCTGTATAAATGTTCTGTACTTCTCCAGATATGCTCAAATAAAGCCTAAGGAAACACTGTTTTTTTATGAAAAGGAGGATGAGAAATGTGGTAGATCTGAATTGGACACCATTACAAACTGAACTCCTCCTTTCCCCAGGCGGCTGAGAAAGCCTAGTCCTATTCCCTTATTCTTGTAAAAATAGATGAAGCTTTTGAATGTGAGAAAGGCAGCAGAAGCCCCAGTATATCTGGTGTAATAAGGAGAAGGGTGGCGTGCCTTTTTCATCTTATCTCCTAAAGCCGCCTGACAGTCAGTGGCTCCTTTTAACCAGGCAGGCAAGACAGTCTGCCAGCAGCAATTCAAGCCTTTTGAGTCCTGAGGTCCAGGGTCTGGGTGGTATGATGAAGCAAAGCATCTCCCTTGTATTCTCCTTCATCTCTTTTCTCTCTTCCTCTGAAGCACAGAGTGTTTAGTATTATATTCGCTTCATGCTCGGTTTGTAAGTGGAGGTGAGAGAATGGTACTAAAAATAGCAACCAGCCTCTCTTGTTGCCTGCCTCTCCTCTCACCGGGAGCATTCATTCCTTTTGTCCCACTTCTCTTCTCATCTGGGCTAAATTGATTGCTGTCGCTCTGGCCAAAAGCCAGGAGAAATTGAAAATTGCCCAGGCAGCCCTCCTCCCTTAACTCCCACCCTTCTCCTTTTACCTCCTGCTGTTTTCCCCCCCCCGATCCTTCTACTCAGGGCGCCTGCTTAAGAGGGGCTTTCAATAACATTCTCCACTATAAGCACCCTCTGGTAACCTTGATGCTTATGTATTTTACCCAGCGAAAGAAAAAGCTTTTTAAAATTAATTTTCCTCTAACAAGAATTTAAATATATATATATATTTAAAAAAAAAAAAGAAAAAAAAAAAAAGGTTTTATCTCGTCTCCCATAATCTTACCAGTGGAGGAGAAATCCTATTGAAACGACTTTGGAGTTGAAAGGTTGTTTATTTACTGAGCCATTTTAATGTTGACTACCCTGAATCATTGATCGCTTCCAGTGAAATAAGCACACAGCCTGTTCTGTGGCAAAGTGTTTAGTTTTTGTTGTAAAAAAATATATTATAATATTCTTACAAAGCATACAAACAACAACATGCAGACCACCTGTTCACACCACCCCTGCCCAGACCCACCTGTTCACACCACCCCTGCCCAGACCCACCTGTTCACACCCCCATCTCTAGGGGGGATGTATCAGTCTCTGCCACATGGCCTCAAACTGCACCATTTTGTTTCTCTTCGTCGCCCATGCACTTTCAACATTTAGATAATAAAGCATTTGACCTTTCCATTGTGTTAACGATGGAGGATTGGTTGATTTCCAGTTAAGTATACGTTTTTGACAAGATGATTGACGAGAAAGGATCGTCCAATCCATCGGGTATCTCACTGCACATCTCACTGCATATGTCATGTCTTGAAATATGCAGACAGATGGATTAATAGTAAATTTACTTTGTAATACTTCTGCCAACTTTCTAGCTCTGCACATAACTTTTGGACTTTATAGCCTTCCCAGAAGGCATTGATTATTGAGTCATTGTTCATTTAGCACTTAAGACTTGACTCTGCCGTTGTGCTGTTGAATTTGTGAATTTTGTCTCTTGTGTAATAAATTCTATACTTTCGTTTATGCTGGATTAAGTGTACATTTTCACTAACTAATTGCATTAGTTATGTTCCAACATTCCCTTCATCTTAATCTATCCAACTGAGATTGCCCGTTGGATTGATTGCCCGTTGGATAGATTGCCCGTTGGATAGATTGCCCTGCAAGGTTTTGTATATCTTACCCATCATATGAACATCCTTTTCTGACTCAACTAGGATTACCTCAAGATTACTCTGATGTCCAAAATAATTTAAAATTGAAATTTCTTGATATGAAACTTTTAAGTTGCATGTATTTGAAAAAATTCAGGGTAGTCTACATTGGTCAGTCCAAAATTGCCTTTGAATTCTGTCATGGAAATAAATGTATTAATAAATAAATGTCATAAATAAATGTCGTTTACGGTTTCTATGCCTTTAGCTTTCCCTGTGGACCAATTTATCAGGGAATTCTGAAAGTTTTAATTTCCATACAAGTGCTGAATTCTAAGAATCAAGACATTTGTATCCACTTTTTGATTAAATCAACTTCATCTCTCGCTCCCATCTCTCTTTATCTTGCTCTGTCTGTCTCTCTCGCTCCCCCCCTCACTCATTTCTTACTCGCTCCCCTCCCTCCCTCTCTTTCTCCAGGTTACCAAACTGTGATGCTCAATCATCCACAGAGCTATCAGAGTATGATAGTAGTGCAACAGCCACAGAGTCAAAACCCGGTCAGTGGCCAGCAGAACCCGGTCAGTGGCCAGCAGAACCCGGTCAGTGGCCAGCAGAACCCGGTCAGTGGCCAGCAGAACCCGGTCAGTGGCCAGCATAGCAATATGGGACATCAGATGCAAGGCATGATGGTCCAGTATCCCTCTATGTCATCTTATCAGGTGGGTACTCAGCATTTCAACATCTAATAACTCAATGTCACTTTATAATGTAAAAACACACAATTAACAATGATGAACATTAAGAAATGTAAAGCATATTTATTTAAACCTTTGTTTAGCTAAGTCATTAAGAACCATTCTCTTTTTCCATAAAGTCTTATGTAACCGGGAATATTTTTTGGCATCCCATGTCATCCATCTGAACTATGGGTCTGTCTTGGCAGGTATCCATGCAGCCCCAAGGCTCCCAGGTTGTACCACAGCAAACTTATCAGCAGCCTATCGTCATCCACAACCAGTCCAACCAGGGGCACATGCCTGGCTCTGGTGTCCAGGTTTACTACAGTGTTATCACACCCAATCAACAGAGGTAGGACATCACCACACAGTTTTAACATAAAAATACCTATACTTAGTGTGGACCCATTCCACTTAGTGTAGACCCATTATAATACCAATAAATTGTTGAGTACATATAAATGCATTCCCAGTTGAATAGCATGTGGTAGGACATCACACAGTTTTAATGTGGACATACTCCGATTATAGACCAATAACATTACTACAGAACATTAATACTGTATTATTCCCAGTTTTACAGTAAGCAGTTTTTAGGTTGAACATATAACTAGCCCTTCTCTGATGCTTCACACTGAGCTGTGGAAACCCCTCCTCCTGGGTCCTCTTCTTTAATAGGCCATGTTCAAGATGATTTATAAGGCCGGATATCTACTGAGTCTTAATATAACAGCGCTGGTCCGGTGTGGCGAGCTGCTCTCTACACCATCCTTCATGCCAGCCCTCTGGTCCGCTGTGCAGACGCACATTATTCTTCAGGGTGGCGCAGAGAGCCGAATGTCTGCTGCAGCAGCTGCCTGCCTCTGCTTTGGGCTGACGCGTAACCCTGCCGGTCTTCTTTTTGCTTATATTGTTATAAAATCAAAATGCAGGCGAGTGAAAGAGGAGCCTGGAAAGAAGAAACCCCAGCGGCACTCCGCAACCGCAATTCAGTAACGGAGACGCAGTGATTTATGCTGTTTTCCCTTGATTTGTTTTGATTTGGTAGAAAATGAGCCTGTAGAGATTTCTAGCCTACTCCCAGCCGTCACCAGTTTCAGATTGAGGATATTTATGCTAGTTCTAATGCAATACAGGGTTATTGATCTCCTGTGTACACAGTGTTCCACTTCAGTAATTTAGCCCATTTTTAAAACCGATGTGCCGAATTCTGATTACATGAATGAATCTGTGCCAGAGCTTGGCCTCTCTGCTACTCGGCTTTAGTGTGTGTTGTGTTTCTCTCACTGCAGCTCCTCTGTAGAGTTCCTGCCTCCCTCCGGATCAGAGCAGATGTTGTTCCCTCGGCCGTGCTCCCCCTGCAGCTCCCAGCAGCCCCTCCATCAGACACATCAGTGCTCAGGTACACACAGAAACACACACACAGTCCGACACACTGCAGTGCTCAGGTATACAGCAGAGAGCCAGTCTGAGCCACAGTATGCATTATAACCAGGTCTCAACTAGAAAGTAAAAATCACTATTTATAAATAAAGTAGTCTGGCAACCAGCTGGTCATCAGTAGCTGGCTACAAGACTGCTTTATCACTCTCTGTTGGATCGCTGAAAGAGCAAGAGCACATTTTCTCTTTTCAACTGTAAGTGTGAAATATAAAATGTTGCTGCTAATGAGTTAGTTCTTCAAATGAGCTGCTGTATGGGTTGTCTCTGGAACAAAACCCACAGATGTTAGCTTCGCTGTACCACCTTTTTTTCCCTCTTTTTTTCTCTTACCTCTACCTTTTTTAGTTCTTTAACACGCTCTCCAATCCAACCGTCACAATGTAGACAGCCCAATCCCCTCTGTTCATAACACTGGAGTGGAAGAGCCTTAAGAACATTTTAATTAGAGCCCAACTAAACAAAGGCGTCATCAGGAAAAATGACTTCCAACCGAATTCTCCGGCAAATCAAAATGGATTGAATCGATTCTAAAGGGTCTTCTTGGGGAGGGGGCGCAGACAGGCAGCATTCTCATCTCCTGATCTCCCAGGTCCAAAGCTATAATAATACAACGTGGCAACAACAAAATAAATGTGATGTAGACGCCTTAACGTCTTTCTCCTGACACCCCCCATCTCCTCCTCTTTTCAGTTAGCTTTGAGGCTTTAAGGTGCTAATTGAAATTACACTCCAAGTCTTAACGATGTCATTATTGAACAGATATGGACTGGTAATTAAGAAGTAATTCCTCTGCTGCTTTGTTCCCGGTTATGGTCATCTTATTAAAAAAGTGCCTTTATGGGCAATCTAATTCTAATTTGAAACGTTTTAGGTGGCTTTAGTTAATGTGATTTTCCTCTGTGGTGAAGCTCCTTTGATCAGTATAGCCACCGTCGGTCTCCCCGTATCTCGGTCGGTCTCTCAATTTACAATTGCATTTCAATTTAAGGGCTGTATTGGCATGGGAATCATATGTTAACAAGTGAAGTAGATAATAAGCAAAAGTGAAACAAACATTTTCAGTAAACATTACACTCACAGAAGTTCTTTGTCTCTGTCGCGCTCGCTCTGTCTTGCGCTCTGTCATCTTTTATTTTCTCTTTAAATAACTAATTAGAGGAAAAGGTAATCTTATTTCAAATCCTGAAATTAGATCTCTCTCTCTTCAGAACTGAGGTGGTTGAAATTTTTTCATTTCATGCAAGGATTACCACATAAAAAATACATTCCCTTCATTTAAACCTCTTTTGTGGCAAATGAAAACAAATGTAAATATATTGTCTTTTTTTTGGGGGGGGGGGGGATGTGTTTTGGTTATTATGCTGTTCTTTGGTCAACTTCCTTTCTGTGTGACCTTTTTTAATTCACAATGAAATACAAATAGACTGCTGCGTATTACACCAAGACAAGGCTAGTGATGGATTAAATCCAAGGTTGGTAGTACTATAGAGTCCAGGTTATCTTTTGTTTGTAGACCTCCCTTTTATTGTCACAATAAAATAGATGGAAAACAAAATATAAATGGAGGTTTTCATCCTTGAGACAGGGTGGGAATTATGTGGCTGTCAGGATAAGAGCGTTATAGATGCTCGTTACTTTTATCCCCAGAAGAAATAATTACAAACAGGCTAAGGGCAGTCAGAAGTCTCCCCCAGCAGAAATAATTAGACAGGCTAAGGGCAGTCAGAAGTCTCCCCCAGCAGAAATAATTAGACAGGCTAAGGGCAGTCAGAAGTCTTCCTCAGCAGAAATAATTACAGACAGGCTAAGGGCAGTCAGAAGTCTCCCCCAGCAGAAATAATTACAGACAGGCTAAGGGCAGTCAGAAGTCTCCCCCAGCAGAAATAATTACAGACAGGCTAAGGGCAGTCAGAAGTCTCCCCCAGCAGAAATAATTACAGACAGGCTAAGGGCAGTCAGAAGTCTTCTTTTAATAGGGTCAAGTTCAGGCCCAGAAAGTTCTCGAACCCTTTGTTGGGCAAACACATTTAATTGGATGTTTGACGGCAAAACATTTGAGATGATACAATTAAAAGTATTAATGATCTGAGCTGTCTTGGAAGAAGGTCCCAACTAGACTAGAATAAAATGAACTTTAAATTACTAATAACATATTACATATCAAATAAGTGGAGGTTAACATCACATGTAATTAGATGGCAAAGGATTTTAACGGCAAGTCAGTGAACATGATTTCGTTTTCCTACATAATACACTAATGAAATACGAAACAGTCAAACTGACATACTTATCCTATTAAACGTGATTCATATATTTTTAAAAGGCAAATGTCTCACACACACACAATAAACATACTGTGATTCTTAATTGGAACAGGTTCTAGCATCTGAAATGTAAGACTAAATCTTTACACATCTTTCATTGCCCCTGAAGAGATGCATATAAACTCTCATTGAATTTGATGTAATATCGTAATGTCTGTCCTTGTTGCCTCTGTGCCCCTCCTCCAGGTGGTGGAATGGTGATGATGCAGCTGATGATGTCCCCTGGCCAGCAGCCGAGGCCTCACACGCCCTCGCAGTGGAAACACAGCAAGTACTACAGTCTGGATCACACCAGAGGACAGAAGTCCACAGAACTCTCAGTCATAGACACCTCACAGGTGAGAGTCCCTTGCTCCGCTCCCCATACAGCCTAAAGAGAACATGCAGATTTGAAGAAAAAATATTTTGCAAGTATTTCTTCAGTATCACACTCTTGGTGTAAATATAGTAATGGGGTTTGGTGTTGTGGTCTGTGATGTTGTAAGAGAGTAGCCTTGAGAATATACTTTTTTAAAATGTTTTTGCACCAGTGGTTTTCCTGGTGTCGGGTGTGTTCACCCACTAACCCTCCCCTGTCCTCCATCTAACCCTGTCCTCTATCTGTCCATACAGAGCAGTCCCCAGCTGGGCAATCCCTCCACCTCCCCCGCCCAGTCGCCAACCCCCTCCCACCTGACCAATGTGAAGAGCAACCGTCCTGGCCTCACCCCCGTACCCATGATGCCACAGTTCTCCAGACCCTTCGTGCCAGGGCAAGGTGAGGGAGACACCCAGTCCTGGGGGAACTTCAACCAGCCATTTCACATACTTAATCTATTCCAATTATATATATGATATTCCAATGGCTTGCTGATTAGTTGAATTAGGTGTGCTAATACTAAATTCAAACAAATATGTGGAATGCTGAGGGTCCCTGAGGCTACTCAGCTGCTCCATCTTTATGGCAAATGGTAACCCTAAAGAAATGTAGCCCAATTTAGTGTCTCATCATTTGTGTTTCCCAGGAGATGCTCGGTACCCGTTGCTAGGGCAATCCCTCCAGTACAACCCCCAGAGCCGTCCTCCTCTCCTCCACTTTCCCCCCATGGCCCCCAACCATCAGGTGAGTCTACACAAGACAGAGGAGGAAATATCTGTGTGGATATCTATGTACCATTTAGAAAGGCTTAGCGAGATCTTCTCTTTAGTACTGTGCAAAACAAAAGATCAAGTCAAACAATGGTCCCCGCTTCTTCTTCTGTTCCTCATTTCTCTTCCAATGTAATCCATATCAAGCATTGGGATACCTTGAGCTGGAGTCCACAAAGTGCAACAGCAGACTACGAGCTGGTAAACGGAATGTTCTCTCGTCCTCCTTTCTGCTCCCAGGTACCTATGGGGATGCGGCACAGCGGTGGAGTAGGCAGAGGGAGGAAGCAGCCGAGGAAAGCTCTGTCTACAGATCTCAGTGTAGGTCAACCAGGTAATGGTAGAGAACACCTCCGTCTGTTAGTAGACAGAGATGTGGACCTCTAATCAATAAATATCTTACTCTTAGATATATCTTAAATACAACATTTATCCATGATATATTTTGTTTTTAGATCAATATCTTATTTTCACATGCTTCGTAAACAACAGTGAAACGCTTATTTATGGACCCTTCCTAATAATTCAGAAATTAAAATTTAGAAACAATTATAACACGATGAATAAATCCACAATGACTAACGATAACTTGGCCATGGGGTACTGGTACCAAGTCTGTGCATGGGTATGAGGTAATTGAGATGGATATGTACATATAGATAGGGGTGAAGTGACTACACAACAGGATAGATAATAGACAGTAACAGCAGTATACTGTAGGTAGGGGTAAAGTGACTACACAACAGGATAGATAATAGACAGTAACAGCAGTATACTGTAGGTAGGGGTAAAGTGACTACACAACAGGATAGATACTAGACAGTAGATAGTCCGGGTAGGTATTTAGTAGGATTATGACAAAGGAAGCATAGGGTTAGTCTGTACTGCTTTAACTAATGAGGTCATAGGCTAAAGGCTGTCTTCAAGTTGGGTCTGACAGTTCTCTCTCTCCTCTCTCGGAGGCAGTGAGTGGGCGGGTCCTGGAGGTGACTGAGCTGTCGGAGGGGATCAGCCGGACCGAGGCGGACTCTCTGCTAGGTGAGCTCTCCAGAGCCAGGGCCGTGGTCTGATGGCTCCGAGAGCACCACTACCATCACAGCCGCGGGGTCTGGCAGTCAATGGCTAACGGTGACCACCACCACCATGCCAAACCCCCCCACCCACCCCCACGGTCAAACCCCTGTCAACCCAGCCTCCACCTAAACCATCCTGGCCACGTTCCCCTTCAGATACGCTGTGCAGATGCCCTCCTCCGCCACAATGGCCCACGGGCCTCCATCAGACTTACCACGAACAGGTGCCACGGCCGTGGTTACGGCCACAGACACTCCCCGAGAGGGCCAGCTCACAGTAGAGGGCGTTAAGGACCCCTGGCTCGCCTTTTAAACCCTGACCCCTCACCAGCACCGCCAGTCACTTCCTGTTGCCATCACTCCCCCCAGCCCCTCCTTTCCCCCTCCCTCTTCACTCACTAAGTTGGCTTGATGTAAAGGGTTGTTTTTCCACTTGATTTGTAGAGACTTGTTTGGGGGGAATGTGTTGTACTTTGTTATGTTCTTACTAGCGGTTTGACGAAAAAGAACAAAATGTAACTGAACATCCAAAAACCACAATTATTGAAGTTCCAAATATTAATAACCTGTCTGCTCTCTGTTTTGAGAACAGGCCGGAACATATCAAAAGCCTGTATTTTTATTTTATTTGTTCATTTGTTTTATAGTTGTTGAAATCTTGAGTCAGACCCAAAGCTCAGCTCTCCATTATTACTCACCCAGCCCAGTTGCAGTGTCTGGCCTGGTTCAGTTTAACTCAACCAAACCCCAGGGTAGCTTACTATCGGCCAGCCTGCCACCACCCACTTGCCCCATATTGTGGCCGGTACATGATGAAGTTGCCCTCGACTACACAATGGTCTCTAGTTGTGCCTTTCTCTCCAAAGTCTACTGCTTTATTCTCCAAGAAACGCAAAATGAAGACACCCTAGTCAGAGTCTATTGTTAAATGAAAAGACCTGCACCTTGTAAATAATTTATATAGTAGCTAAATAATTCAATCAGTTCTCTTTTTCACAGTGAACGTTCTGTATGTGTGTTGTTCACAGGCAGGCACAGATGAGAGCAGCGGGGGGAAAAGGCTTGTTTGAAACCCCTGGTTTTTAACTTCATTTAAAATGACACTCCTCCACCGCAACGGCATATTTTAGCAATCATCTGCTTGGATGGCCTCCTCTCTCTCTCCACCACACTGTCCTCCCTCTCTCCTCTTCTACAAGGCCTACAGTGTCAAATCTTTCATTAGGTCTTTTTAAATGATATACTTACTGGGTCACTGGAAGAAAAAACAGTTTGCACATTTATACAACTGAATATATAAAAATTATCTATTTTTCCTTTAATTTCTCTCAAAGATAAAACAAATGTGTGGATTCTGAAAGGCTGTTCAATGCTGGTGCAAGTCATTTTTATTTCATTTTGAAACCAATAAATGTTTACACCAAAATATGTGGGGGTTTTTTCAGATCACAGGAAGTCCTTTGAAATGGATGGGTACTCTGGCTTTCTATCTGTCCAGAATCTCCATATGGCTTTGGATGTCCTCTTTCATGATGTTTAAACTGACGATTTAATTTTTATTTTATTTTTATCAACACTAGGCATAGTCCTACTTCAGATGTCAGTGTAAGCATAGAGAGTGGTTTGTTTTGCTATGGGTGGAAGGTGGGCATGTGGGTTTTATACTTGGTCTTATCTAATTTGGTCTTTGGTTGGTGCTGTTCATCTCAATCCAAATTTTATAGGGTCATTTGTCTGCTACATTAACCTCCCACCAACCTCATCTCTTCCAATGCCTCACAGTTCCCTCTTCCACTGTCATAGTTGCCAGAAACAGTTTAGAATGGATGGCTTCTGCTGTGTTCAAGACAACTGGGAAATAAGAAACATTTGGACTGAGGGGGGGAAAAAATAATGAACGGTCAACCAACTTTCTGGAGCTCGAACTTTCCAGTTGTCTTGAACACACCATTCATCGCTCTGTCTTATCCGTCATGTGAAGTCTGTTTTGTCGTGGCATTAAGGTTCTCCATTCTGATTCTGAGATTATTAACGGATAATTAAACCAACATCTAGAGTACTTAGCTCTGTGTTGCAGCCAAGGTTGGTGAAATGGCGCTTTTGTAATTGAGGAAATTCTCTCAGCAATAAATGACCCTTGGGTTGTTTTGTTATGATTATCATTTACACTGTTTTTCCCCTCTTGTATACCCCCCCCAATGATTCCTGTCTAGCACAAGGGGGTGGTATTCGGCATATTTATGCATTGTCAGGTTTAAAGCAGCAAATGTAATATTTTTCATTCATCTTGCTCTATAATTTATAGACACCGAAGACCATGGAGGATTGATGGTAAGTACTAAACCAATTGAAAAAAACAAAGTTGTACTCACTATCACCCCCAGTATAGTCCTAGACGTGCATAAATCATTGAACGAAAGTTGCCACACAAGGGAGACCCATACAGAAAAGTTAGTTATGGCAATGTGCCTTAAACGTTTTCATACCCCCATTTTGTGTTGCAGCCTGAATTCAAAATTGATTAAATGTTGTTTTTTTTCTCACCCGTCTACACACAATACCCCATCCATAATGACAAATGAAAATATGTTTTTAGACATTTTTGTGAATTTATTGAAAATGAAATACAGAAATATCTCATTGCATACAGTACCAGTCAAAAGTTCGGACACCGCGCCATTCAAGGGTTTTCTTTATTTTGTACAATTTTCTACATTGTAGATTAATAGTAAAGACATCAGAACTATGAAATAACACAAATGGAAACATGTAACCAAAAAAGTGTTAAATAAATCAAAATATATTTGCTATTCTTCAAAGTAGCAACCCTTTGCTTTGATAGTTTTGCACACTCTTGGCATTCTCTCAACCAGCTTCATGAGGTAGTCACCTGGAATGCATTTCAATTAACAGGTGTGCTTTAAGTTAATTTGTGGAATTTCTTTCCTCAATGCGTTTGAGCCAAGCCGTTATGTTGTGACAAGATAGGGCTATATTCTGTATACCACCCCTATTTGGTAAAAGACCAAGTCCATATAATGTCAAGAACGGCTCAAATAAGCAAAGAGTAAGGACCGTCCATTACTTTAAGACATGGTCAGTCAATACGGAACATTTCAAGAATTTTGAAAGTTTCTTCAAGTGCAATCGCAAAGACCAAGCGTTATGATGAAACTGTCTCTCCTGAGGACCGCCACAGGAAGGAAGACCCAGAGTTACCTTTGCTGCAGAGGATAAGTTCATTAGCTTAACCAGCCTCAGAAATTGCAGCACAAATAAATGCTTCACAGAGTTCAAGTAACAGACACATCTCAACATCTACTGTTCAGAGGAGACTGTGAATCAGGCCTTCATGATCAAATTGCTGCAAAGAAACCACTACTAAGGACACCGATAAGAGACTTGCTTGGGCCAAGGAACACAAGCAATGGCTGTTTGGCCCTGTCTGGGGGTATCGTCGGACAGGGCCATTGTCTCTCCCGACCCCCTCCTGTCTCAGCCTCCAGTATTTATGCTGCAATAGTTTGTGTGTCGGGGGGCTAGGGTCAGTCTGTATTTATCTGGAGTATTTCTCCTGGCTTATCCGGTGTCCTGTGTGAATTTAAGTATGCTCGCTCTAATTCTCTCTGAGGACCTGAGCCCTAGGACCATGCCTCAGGACTACTTGGCCTGATGACTCCTTGCTGTCCCCAGTCCACCTGGTCGTGCTGCTGCTCCAGTTTCAACTTCTGCGTGTGGCTATGGAACTCTGACCTGTTCACCAGACATCCTACCTGTCCCAGACCTGCTGTTTTCAATTCTTTGGAGACAGCAGGAGCGGTCGAGATACTCTGAATGATCAGCTTTGAAAAGCCAACTGACATTTACTCCTGAGGTGCTGACCTGTTGCACCCTCTACAACCACTGTTATTATTATTATTTGACCCTGCTGGTCATCTATGAACATTTGAACATCTTGTCCATGTTCTGTTATAATCTCCACCCGGCACAGCCAGAAGAGGACTGGCCACCCCTCATAGCCTGGTTCCTCTCTAGGTTTCTTCCTAGGTTCCGGCCTTTCTATGGAGTTTTTCCTAGCCACCGTGCTTCTACACCTGCATTTCTTGCTTTTTGTGGTTTTAGGTTGGGTTTCTGTACATCACTTTGTGACATCAGCTGATGTAAGAAGGGCTTTATTAATACATTTGATTGATTGATTGACATTAGACCGGTGAAAATCTGTGCTTTGGTCTGATGAGTCCAAATGTGTGATTTTTCGTTCCAATCGCTGTGTCTTTGTGAGACGCAGATTAGGTGAACGGATGATCTCCGCATGTGTGGTTCCCACCATGAAGCATGGAGGAGGAGGTGTGGGGGTGCTTTGCTGGTGACTCTGTTAGTGATTTTATATAGAACTCAAGGCACACTTAACCAGCATGGCGCTACCACAGCATTCTGCAGCGATACTCCATCCCATCTGGTTTGCGCTTAGTGGGACTATCATTTGTTTTTGAACAGGACAATGACCCAACACACCTCCAGGCTGTGTAAGTGCTATTTGACCAGGAAGGAGAGTGATGTGCTTCATTAGATAACCTGGCCTCCACAATCACCCGACCTCAACCCAATTGAGATGGTTTGGGATGAGTTGGACCGCAGAGTGAAGGAAAAGCAGCCAACAAGTGCTCAGTATATGTGGGAACTCCTTCAAGACTGTTGGAAAAGCATTATTCATGAAGCTGGTTGAGGGAATGCCAAGAGTATGCAAAGCTGTCATCAAGGCAAAGATTGGCTACTTTGAAGAATCTCAAATATAAAATCTATTTGCATTTAACACTTTTTTTTGGTTACTATATGATTCCATAGTTGTGATGTCGTCTATTATTCTACATTGTAGAAAATAGTAAAAATAAAGAAAACCCCTGAATGAGTAGGTGTCTAAACTTTTGACTGATACTGTAAGTATTCACACCCCTGAGTCAATACATGTTAGAATCACCTTCGACAGCGATTACAACTGTGAGACTTTTTGGGTAAGTCTAAGGTTTTTGCACACCTGGATTGTACAATATTAAAAAATGTGTCAAGCTCTGTCAAGTTGATTGTTGATCATTGTTAGACAGCCATTTTCAAGTCCTGCCATAGATTTTCAAGCCGATTTAAGTCAAAGCTGTAACTAGGCCACTCAGGAACATTCAATGTCATCTTGGTAAGCAACTCCGGTGTAGATTTGGCCTTGTTTTAAATTATTGTCCTGCTGAAAGGTAAATTTGTCTCCTAGTGTCTGTTGGAAATAAGACTGAACCAGGTTTTCCTTTAGGATTTTGCCTGTGCTGAGCTCTATTCTGTAAATGTTTATCCTAAAAAACTCCCTTGCCATTGACAAGCTTACCCATAACATGCTTGAAAATATGAAGAGTGGTACTGACGTGTTGAGTTGCATTTACCCCAAACATAACACTTTATTCAGGACAAAAATATGAATTTCTTTGCAATTTGTTTTTGCAGTATTACTTTAGTTCCTTGTTGCAAACAGGATGCCTGTTTTGGAATATTTGTATTCTGTACAGGCTTCCTTCTATTCACTCTGTCATTTAGGTTAGTATTGTAGAGAAACTACAAAGTTGTTGATCCTTCCTCAATTTTCTTATATGACAACCATTAAACTCTGTAACTGGTTTAAAATCACCATTGGCCTCATGGTGAAATCCCTGAGCAGTTTCCTTCCTCTCCAGCAACTGAGTTAGGAATGAGGCCTGTATGTTTGTAGTGATTGGGTGTATTGGGTGTATTGATACACCATCCAAAGCCTAATTAATAACATCACCAAGCTCAAAGGGATATTTTGCATCTTTATTTTTTATTTTTACACATCTACCAATTGGTGGCCACCTTTGCAAGGCATTGAAAAACCTCCCTGGTCTTTGTGCTCGAATCTGTGCTTAAAATTCACTACGGGATTGAGGGACCTAACAGATAATTGTATGTGTGGATTACAGAGATGAGGTAGTTATTCAAAAATCATGTTAACCGCTATTATTTAACATGGATTGAGCCCATTCAAGTTATTATGCAAATATTTTTTTAAGCACATTTCTACTCATTAACTTTAGGCTTGCCATAACAAAGGGGTTCATTGACTCAAGACATTTCAGCTTTAATTTCTTTATTTGTTTCTAAATTTCTATACAAACAAAATTCCACTTTGACATTATGGTGTAAATCAGTGACACAATCTCAAATGAATCTATTTTAAATTCTGGCTGTGACACAATGTGAAAAAAGTAAATGGGTGTGAATACTTTCTGAAGGCACTGTATACGGTGGCTTGCAAAAGTATTCACCCCCTTGGCATTTTTCCAATTTTGTTGCCTTACAACCTGGAATTAAAATAGATTGTTGGGGGGTTTGTATCATTTGATTTACACAACATGCCTACCATTTTGAAGATGCAAAATATTTTTCATTGTGAAACAGACAAGAAATAAGACCAAAAACACAAACTACAGCGTGCATAACTATTCACCCCCCCAAAATCAATTATTTGTAGAGGCACCTTTTGCAGCAATTACAGTCTCTTGGGGTATAAGCGTAGCACATCTAGCCACTGGTATTGTTGCCCATTCTTCAAGGCAAAACTGCTCCAGCTCCTTCAAGTTGGATGGGTTCCACTGGTGTACAGCAATATTTAAGTCATACCACAGATTCTCAATTGGATTGAGGTCTGGGCTGTGACTAGGCCATTCCAAGACATTTAAATGTTTCCCCTTAAACCACTCAAGTGTTGCTTTAGCAGTACGCTTAGGGTCATTGGTAGCAGGACATTCTTCACTGTGGGGATGGTGTTCTCGGGGTGATGAGAGGTGTTGGGTTTGCCCCAGACACAGCGTTTTCCTTGATGGCCAAAAAGCTACATTTTAGTCTCATCTGACCAGAGTACCTTATTCCATATGTTTGGGGAATCTCCCACATGCCTTTTGCCGAACACCAAACGTGTTTGCTTATTTTTTTCTTTAAGCAATGGTTTATTTTCTGGCCACTCTTCCGTAAAGCCCAGCTCTGTGGAGTGTATGGCTTAAAATGGTCCTATGGACAGATACTCCAATCTCTACTGTGAAGCTTTGCAGCTCCTTCAGGGTTATCTTTGGTCTCTTTGTTGCCTCTCTGATTAATGCCCTCCTTGCCTGGTCTGTGAGTTTTGGTGGGCGGCCTTCTTGTCAAGTTTGTTGTGGTGCCATATTCTTTCCATTCTTTAATAATGGATTTAAATGGTGCTCAATGGGATGTTCAAAGTTTCTGATATTTTTTTTATAAGCCAACCCTGATCTGTACTTCTCCACAACTTTGTACCTGACCTGTTTGGAGAGGTCCTTGGTCTTCATGTTGCCGCTTGCTTGGTGGTGTTGCAGACTCTGGGGCCTTTCAGAACAGGTGTATGTATACTGAGATCATGTGACACTTATATTGCACACAGGTGGACTTTATTTAACTAATTATGTGGCTTCTGAAGGTAATTGGTTGCACCAGATCTTATTTAGGGGCTTCATAGCAAAGGGGGTGAAGACATATGCACGCACCACTTTTTTTTTTTTTTTATTTTTTTTTTTTAACAAGTAATTTTTTTCATTTCACTAAACCAATTTGTACTATTTTGTGTATGTCCATTACATGAAATCCAAATAAAAATCCATTTAAATTACAGGTTGTAATGTAACAAAATAGGAAAAACGCCAAGGGGGATGAATACTTTTGCGTCCACACATGTACACTACATGGCAGAAAGTATGTGGACACCTGCTTGTCAAGCATCTCATTCCAAAATCATAGGCATTAATATCTAGTTGGTCCCCCCTTTTGTTGTGATAACAGCCCCAGACCATTATTCCTCCTCCACCAAACTTTA
Organism: Salvelinus namaycush; assembly: GCF_016432855.1. NCBI lineage: Eukaryota > Metazoa > Chordata > Actinopteri > Salmoniformes > Salmonidae > Salvelinus > Salvelinus namaycush. The sequence continues at coordinate 22,128,364 of NC_052325.1, read as the reverse complement.
CAGTTGGCAGTATGAATTCGGGCAGGTAGTGTTCTCCTGCCAGATGGTGAAGCGTGATTCATCACTCCAGAGAACGCGTTTCCCGAGTCCAATGGCGGCAAGCTTTACACCACTCCAACCGAGACTTGGCATTGCGCATGGTGATCTTAGGCTTTTGTGTGGCTGCTCTGCCATGGAAACCCATTTCATGAAGCTCCCAACGAACAGTTGCTTCCAGAGGCAGTTTGGAACTCGGTAGTGAGTGTTGCAACCGAGGACAGACAATTTTTATCACTACGCGTTTCAGCACTCGGCGGTCCCGTTCTGTGAGCTTGTGTGGCCTACCACTTTGTGGCTGAGCCATTGTTGCTCCTAGACGTTTCCATTTCCCAATAATACCACTTACATTTGACTGAGGCATCTCTAGCAAGGCAGACATTTGACGAACTGACTTGGGAAGGTGTCATCCTATGACGGTGCCACGTTAAGTCACTGAGCTCTTCGGTAAGGCCAATCTACTGCCAATGTTTGTCTTTGGAGATTGCATGGCTGTCTGCTCGATTTTTTACACCTGTCAGCAACGGTTGTGGCTGAAATAGCCGAATCCATTCATTTGAAGAGGTGTCCACATACTTTTGTATGTTGAAATATATAAGAATTGGCCGTTGTCATGTGACATATTTCTACCTTATACACATACTGTACACTAAGTGGACAAAACATTAAGAACACCAGCTCTTTCCATGACAGACTGACCACTTGAATCTAGGTGAAAGCTATGATCCCTTATTGATGTCACTTGTTAAATCCACTTCAATCCGTGTAGATGAAGGGGAGGAGACAGGTTAAAGAAGGATTTTTAAGACTTCAGACAATTGAGACATTGATTGTGTATCTGAGCCATTTAGAGGGTGAATGGGCAAGTCAAAAGATGTCTTTGAACGGGGTATGGTAGGTGCAGGCGCACCGTTTTGTGCCAAGAACTGCAAACACTGTTTTCACACCCCAAATGTTCCTGTGTGTATCAAGAATGGTCCACCACCCAAAGGACATCCAGCCAACTTGACACAACTTGCAGAAGCATCCCTGTGGAACGCTTTCAACACATTGAGGAGTCCATGCCTTGACGAATTGAGAATGTTCTGGGGACAAAAAGGGGGGTGCAACTCAATATTAGGAAGTTGTTCCCAATGTTTGGTATAGTCAGTGTATGTGTATAATACTTACAGTGCATTTGGAGAGTATTCAGATCCCTTGACTTTTTCCACATTTTGTTAGTTTACAGCCTTATTCTAAAATGTATGAAATACATTTTTTCCCTCATTAATCTACACAGTGCCCCCTAAAGACAAAGTGAAAACAGGTTTTAACATTTTTAATTTTTAAAACAGATTATTTACATGAGTATTCCGACGCCTTTGCTATGAGACTCGAAATTGAGCTCAGGTGCATCCTGTTTCCATTGATCATTCTTAAGATGTTTCTACAATTTGTTTGGTGTCCACCTGTGGTAAATTTAATTGATTGGACATGATTTGTAAAGGCACACACTTGTCTATATAAGGTCCCACAGTTGACAGTGCATATCAGAGCAAAAACCAAGCCATGAGGTCGAAGGAATTGTCCGTAGAGCGCCGAGACAGGATTGTGTCTCGGCACAGATCTGGGGAAGGGTACTAACAAATGTCTGCAGCATTGAAGATCCCCAAGAACACAATGGCCTCCATTATTCTTAAATGGAAGAAGTTTGGAACCACCAAGACTCTTACTAAATCTAGCCGTCCGGACAAACTGAGCAATCAGGGGAGAAGGGTCTTGGTCAGGGAGGTGACCAAGAACCCGATGATCACTTTGACAGAGCTCCAGACTTCCTCTGTGGAGATGGGAGAACCATCCAGAAGGACAAATATCTCTGCAGCACTCCACCAATCAGGCCTTTATGGTGGAATGGTCAGACGGAAGCCACTCCTCAGTAAAAGGCACATGACAGCCCGCTTGGAGTTTGCCAAAAGGCACCTAAAGACTCTCAGACCATGAGAAACAAGATTCTCTGGTCTGATGAAACTAAGATTGAACACTTTGGCCTGAATGCCAAGCGTCACGTCTTGAGGAAACCTGACACCATTCCCACGTTGAAGCATGGTTGTGGCAGCATCATGCTGTGGGGATGTTTTTCAGCGGCAGAGACTGGGCGACTAGTCAGGATCGAGGGAAAGATGAACGGAGCAAAGTACAGAGAGATCCTTGATAAAAAACATGCTTCAGAGCGCACAAGACCTCAGACTGGGGCAAAGGTTGTGGGGGTTAATTTCTTTACTATCAAATGAGGAGAGACAAAGTTATCACACACGTCAGAGTTATACTTAAACTAAATCTTTATTAGTGAGAGCTATGCGATGGCTGGTCGACGAATCGCCCTCATGATTCGTTGAGAGCCCAGAGACAAAAGTACAAAGGTCTTTTATAGCCAAGATAGACCCCTTTCAACCTACATGATGAACAACCGATATATAGAATGGGTCACAAGGTTAAGATTTGTATGAAAGATGCCTATAATTCACAGCAGACAGTATCTGCTGTAACAACAGTCATCTTTGTGTACAGACCAGGGTCTGGCCCTGGGGTCATCTCTCCCTGGTACCATATAGACAGAAACATTAACTCATGCTCTGGAATGTGTTCCTTTTAGGTTTTATCACCCAAAAGACATCGTAAATCTCCTGTCAGTTATCTCCCAGAGGCCCATCCCCAGAACACACAATAGTTATAAGAATACTCTATTCTGTTGAATAAAACAACCATTTGATGCAATTTTCCACTATAATCCCCCATTTTGAGAATCCTCTCAATTTAAAAGAAAATTACAAGATTTAAGAACATTCATTCACATGTAGAAAATGCATACATTCTACATGAACCAAGAAGCATAAAAGCAACAACTCATTGCATGGGTTCCTGTGCGTGACCGGCTGCTATAGCACTGGCTCAGCCTCCTTACAAGGAACTTAGCACTGTCTCCCATTTCAACCACCAACACATATTCTAAGCACTCTAGCAATTTGTCTGGGGAGGTTATGATACAGTCACCTGCACGAACCCATGAAGAAAAACAAAAGATGCCTAAAGTTTATGAGATTCAAAGCTATATCTTCATAGACAGTGAAAAGCACATATGTAATGCATAATGCAGTGCATGCAACAATGGAGTTTAATAAAATATGCTTTAGTTATCTATCACACTCCAATGGATCAGCATGGTGGAAATATCTATTTCCATCCCAGAAACTAAAATTAGCATATCTTGTTGGACAAATCGAGGTAGTGACTCCTGGTTAAAGTAAAATGTATTCCATTGGTGCCTAATGAACATGACCCAAGATAAGCATCATGATTCCACTATTTATAAGGCAATGCCAATAGATCAAATAGATTAGGATCAGTTTCACTCTCCAGATCAGAGTTCACCCCCTCCATTCACTAAGGCACGCTGAGAATAGTGTCAACATCTTTAGTTCATAACAATCAAAACAATCAATCCCTAATACATTCATTGCTTCACTCATATAGTTATTAACATACTAAACTCAAATCAATCCTTCAGTTTTAAAAATCATTCAGTTTCCAAATCATAATTAAAACCCCAATTAATTATCCAACCAAAATTTAGAATGACATTGCTCAGTGATTCAAATTGGTCCTATTACGCAGTCAAAAAACCCTCAATTTAACACACATCAACATTGGCAGAACGTACATTTATATTAACATCCAGTTTAATTATCCCTTAATTCTACTATTAACTTTTTTTTAAATCACGATTATAATACAGATCAGTATCTCAATGCATTCCTAATCTAAATAACTATAATTTTATGTAGTGTGTAGACCTCTACAATCAACCTGATACCCCAAAAGTCTAAATCAATTTTGGGCAAAGTTGAGCAACCCCCCCCCCCCCCCCAGGCACTGATTCTTCTAGCATCCCTATCGTCTTCTTCAGATAGCTTTGCAGTTCAAAGTGGATGGCCCATGATAATGTCCCAATTTCAATGTCTCACCTGATTCTAAATTGGTTGAATCACCTTTACCACCCGTTATGTCTTGTCCATTCGTCAACCAGTATACCAGCCACATAAGAGAAGTTTAGAACAGATTTCTCTCCATGCTCACTCCACGTGGACTCCTCTCACACTCCTGAGAAAAGACATGAGAGAACAGCAGTTGATAGCTTAGATCGGATGCTGTACACCGGTTGCTGGCTTCGACTCATTTCTCTCGGTAGAAGTGGTGCGGACAGGGCCATATTGATCGCCTTTGTCGCTCTTCTTCAGCCAGTTAGAGGGGGGTTTGAGGTACACACACTGTTCGGTCCAATTATCTCTTCCATGCATTAAGATACCGTCTGATGTCACTTTTCATGATAACCTCGAGAGGACAGATCAGAACAACAGTTTAGTTCAGTTCATTAACTATATGATAAATTATTACTGTTAACAATTATTCTTAATACAAATGTCTAAACATATATCAAAGAGAATAACAACACATTCTATTGAAACTATTCTTTCAAATTGGCTGATACTTCCCATCACACTGTCAACTTCATTGCAGAGCCACAGGATCAGGAAGTTAAACCTATAACCCATTGGGAACAGAACAAACAACACAACAATACACTCCTTCACACATCACTCCATACACTCCTACACATCACTCAAGGTGTGAACTTCAATCCAAAACCTCGCTATTTATGTTGAATAAATTAGTCTTTCAATTTGAATTAAGCAAGCTGTTAAAACGTTCAGTTTATATCTGAAGCAAACACCGGCGGCCGTATATGTCCAGGCAAAACATACCAATAGTTGAATTACAATCAGAAACCCAGATTTTAGTCAATACCATAGACCCAATGCTATTGAAATGACAAAGAAACCCCGTAAATAACCCAATTTACAATTGTCTGTAGTCGTAAAATCAGGCACATAATAATGACACAATTCCCAGAAAATAGCCCTAATTAAAGGTCCAAGCGTTTCTCTGGTGAGATTCTCATATGCGCCAAATGAATAGAATAGTCAAAGACTGTGCTTTTTAATAAAAGTAGTAAAAGTACTTTTAAGTAAAGTTAAGTAAAACTACTTAATAAAAGTAGATTGTTTCCTCATGCAACGCATTTCAATTACTTTACTACATCACATGAGTCACACAATGATAATTAGTTTGATGGGTACCCTAGGCTTTGTACGACGTTAGAAATTACGTCGAGATTCCATCTTAATTCACTCTAACTTTATGGAAAAAGGTTTATTCAATAAATCCAGCAACTCCTCTCATAATGGGAAGAAAACAATAAAATGAATTTTCAGCCCTTAAGGGCAGTTTTATTTAAAATGTAGTAGTACCCGGACGGAGAAAATCCAATAAGCGTTTTATAGTTACAGTACATCGTTAGGGTAAGTTAACCAAAAGCAACCTAATAATTTGGTCTATTTACACCTCTTAATTTCGCCTACTGTTCTGACTTGGTGGTGCACATGTAGCCTATAACCGGTTTTAGAGAAATGTAATCATTGAATATTGTAAGAGCTTTTGTTGTCTGCCTATATGCCCCCTTTATTTATCCTATGGTTCTGACTTGGTGTACAGGGAGAACACTAAGAACGGCCCATGTTCTGAATTCTGTCGCTGTACATTTCAAAGTGCTAATCAAATAGTTATATTGACTGTCTGTCCTAGCTCGCTCATTGTCTTAATTGAAATTACGGATTGCCTCTCATCCGCTTGTCGTATCCCATGCCATATTTTGTACATCTCAATTTTCATTAGAAACCACATTTGTTTAAGCAAGTCAGCCATGTTTTTTTAAAGGCAGTAAATGAGGCTGAATGAACTGTTTTGCTGCCAGACAAGGCTCCGCTGATAGCCAGGTATAGCAGTGGTAAGGTGTTGGGACAGCTTTATGTAGGCCCTAACAGTTTGTGGGCACCGTTTGTCACTGTTATAGTGCAATTAATGTATTGTTTAGTGTTGTGTTGTGGCTTTGCTGGCATGCATCCCACTTTACATTTTTATTTTTTTTAATGTTTCATTTTTTTCACCAAGATTTATGGGCTCCTGAGTGGCGCAGTGGTCTAAGGCACTGCATCTCAGTGCAAGAGGCGTCACTACAGACCCTGCTTCAATGTGGTGCTCTTATTCTTCTCAACTTGCTTGGTGAGGTAGATTGCTGCTATAACTTGATAACGCTTCACCCACCTAACCATTTCCTTGGCTCTCTTGTAGAGTGTATCCATTGTTTTCAGTGCTATGATGTCATTGAGGAGCAGATTCAATGCATGCGCAGCACAGCCAATGGGTGTGATGTGAGGGTAGGACTCCTCCACTTTAGAACAAGCAGCCTTCATGTTCGCAGAATTGTCTGTCACCAGTGCAAATACTTTCAGTGGTCCAAGGTCATTGATGGCTGCCTTCAGCTAATCTGCAATGTAGAGACCGGTGTGTCTGTTGTCCCTTGTGTCTGTGCTCTTGTAGAATACTGGTTGAGGGGTGGAGATGTAGTTAATTATTCCTTGCCCACGAACATTTGACCACCCATCAGAGATGATTGCAATACAGTCTGCTTTCTCTATGATTTGCTTGACCTTCACTTGAACTCTGTTGAACTCTGCATTCAGCAAATGAGTAGATAAAGCATGTCTGGTTGGAGGGGTGTATGCTGGGGTGAGAACATTCAGAAATCTCTTCCAATACACATTCCGTGTGAGCATCAGAGGTGAACCAGTTGCATACACAGCTCGAGCAAGACATTCATCAGCATTTCTCAGACTACGTTCCTCCATTGAGTCAAAAAAACTTCTGATTCCAGGAGAAACCATGAGCTGTTGCTATTGATAAGGTCTCTGATTCATCATTTTCACCTCGAATAGAAGTAGAGGGACTTTTGTCAGAGGTTGCTTGTTGTGAGCGCTGAGGGAACTTTATGCACTTGGCCAGATGATTCTGCATCTTTGTTGCATTCTTCACATATGATTTGGCACAGTATTTGCAAATGTATACACCTTGTCCTTTTACATTAGCTGCAGTGAAATGTCTCCACACATCAGATATTGCCCGTGGCATTTTTCTGTTAAGATTAGAAGAAAAAAAAGTAAAAAAAACAACATACAGAAATGTACAGAAATAGTTAAGCAGTTAGATTAAAAAACTCCTTTGTAAAAAACTCCTTTGTAAGATAAATGTTTTAAAATGAAACATGTATGGAAACAGGTGAATTAACACTCCTCAGTTAGCACGCTCAAGCAAGCTAAAACCCACATGGTAGCAAAAGCTAACTAGCAGAAATTGTTCAGGTAGAAATGATTTAAACACACTTTGCTGTAGGCTACTATTTACTAGTTAACAAAAAATTATGTATGTCATATAAAATATATTCACCCCACCCAGTATTGTAATCAAAACTTATCAGAAAGCATGTAGTCCTAGGATCAGACAGTGTAGTAGTGTGGGATCAATAGCATCTCATTCGTGTGCAAGATCTTGAGAGATCAGCTGTACATGTGATGGAAGAATGGTTCCAGAGGGTTGCAATTCCATTGAACTGGGGATAGTTTAACCAAAATATGCCACAAGACCTAGAATTGCCTTGTGTATCCCACAAAAAAAGGTTCACTGTTATAAGCTAACTTTTTTTGATGAATTTAAGCAAAATTCCCCAAATTCCAGGGCTTAACTTCCCATGGAAAATGTCTGGGAAAATGCTGTAAATTTCTCTGAAAGTTTCTGACCCTTTGCAACCCTAGTTATCCTTATACAGTATGTGCATTCTGAGATGGAGACCCCCCCAAAAATACCTAATGTGATTGTATCTTTTCGAATCTAATTCTACGGTCAATACAACCTCTGTACATACCTCTCAGGTTGCTTTTCCGCAACATGTCAACATTTGAAGCACCCAACAGCGCTCTTGCCATCACAGTGGAACTGCTTGCCTGGTTGCATGGCCAACCTCCAGACGTTCTTTGGGACTGTAACGTTCGAGCCTGGGTGAATTTCGATCTACAAAACATGAATAATTCAGTCAGATGCTGTAAAAGACTAGGAAGTACTGTAAGTAACATAATATATCCTCTGTATTTAAAAGTCATACTAGTAAATACATTGTTTAAATCAAGTCAATGTACCTTCTCAGTATGTATCTTAATAACCCCATGTACTATGTTTCTATACAAATGTATACACATATATAAGAGAACCTGTTTTAACCTTTAAATAGCTAAATGAACCATAAACCAGTACAGCCATCTCAATACTGAGCCAGCTAACGGTAGCCGCTAAGCTAATAGCAACACTATAGGTTTGACAGGCTAGCGTTAGGACAGTTAGAGTATAGTTTTTCTAAACAAAATACAACTCTGCAATATATAACAATTGAGTGGGAAGATGTCAGAACCTAGGCCATGTAAACAGAGTAGAAAATAAACCACAATATTACCTCAGAGGAGCTATAAATCATTAAGTCCAAACCAGAATATTAGCCGGCTCCATTTTGTCTTATGTTATTATATGGCCTAGCCTAGCTTGGCCGCAAACCTAGTCATCTCCGTCAAGATCGCTAGCAGTTTTAACTCTATTAATTTCAACACTTTAAACATTACAATTTCAACATAAAAAGTAAGTATCACTCAGACAAACATTTAGGTGACTAACTGATTTTTGTACTCTACTCTAACGTCCTTGGGTAGGTGGAGGAAGTCTGGAAGGCATCTAGGAATCTTTGTGTTGTCCTAGAATTTATAGAGCGGCTTTTGATACCTTTGGTTGGAGTCTGAGCAGATTATTTGTTGCGATTGGAAACGTAATAAAATGGTGGTCCGATAGTCCAGGATTATGAGGAAGAATATTTATATCCACAATATGACTGTGGCAATGCGTAGGTCCGGAGACATGTTGGACAAAACCCACGGAGTCGCGGATGGCTCCGAAAGCCTTTTGGAGTGGGTCTGGACTTTTCCATGTGAGTATTGAAGTCACCAAAAAATGTATATTATCTGTCATGACTACAAGGTCCGATAGGAATTCTGGGAACTCGGTGAGGAACGCTGTATACAGCCCAGGAAGCCTGCAAACAGTAGCTATAAAAAGTGATTGAGTAGGCTGCATAGATTTCATGACTAGAAGCTCAAAAGATGAAAACACAGTAATTTTGAGGGGGTAAATTAAAATATTCTGTCAAATGTTATCAACACCTCCGCCTTTGCAGGATGCGCAGGGGGGGGCAAGGTCACTAGAGTAACCACGAGGAGAGGCCTCATTTAACACATGTTTGTCAGGCCAATCACATCCAGTTTATGATCAGTGATTAGTTCATTGACCATAACTGCCTGGAAGTGGGGGATCTAACATTAAGTAGTCCTATTTTGAGATATTTTCCCAATCTCTTTCAATAATGACAGGAATGGAGGAGGTCTTTATTCCAGTGAGATTGCTAAAGCAAACACCGCCATGTTTAGTTTTGCCTGACCTAGATTGAGGCACAGACACGGTCTCAATGGGGATAGCTGAGCTGACCACACTGACTGTGCTAGTGGCAGCCTCCATTAAGCTGGCAGGCTGGCTTCACAGCCTGCTGCCTGGCCTGCATCTCATTGTGGAGCTAGAGGAGATAGACAGGGTTCTATGTTGATAGATAAAATGACAGCACCCCTCCAGCTTGGATGGAGTCCACCAGGCTTGGTCCTTTGTGTGTGGATTCCCAGAAAGAGGGTCAGTTATCTTCAAATTCTATCTTTTGGGAGGGCCAGAAAACAGTTTAACCAGCGATTGAGTTGTGAGGCTGCTGTAGAGCTCATCACTCCCCCTATCTGGAAGTGGGCCAGAGACAATTATTCGATGCCAACACATCTTTCTAGCTAAATTACACACTGAAGGTATGTTGCGCTTGGTGACCTCTGACTGTTTCATCCTAACATCGTTGGTGCTGATGTGGATAACAATATCCCTATACCATCTACACTCGCCAATTTTAGTCTCAGCCAGCACCATCTTCAGATTAGCCTTTATGTCAGTAGCCCTGTCTCCTTGTAAACAATGTATGACCGCTGGATAATTCATTTTAAATCTAATAACGCGGGTAATGGAGTCGCCAATTACTAGGGTTTCCAATTTGTCAGAGCTAATGGTGGGAGGCTTTGACGGCTCAGACCCCGTAATGGGTGGAGGAGAGACCAGAGAAGGCTTGGGCTCTGACTGACTCGTTTCTTAGTGGGGAGAACCGGTTAAAAGTTTCTATCGGCTGAATGAGAGACACCGGTTGAGGATGCTGAAAGCATTTTTTTTTTACAGAAACTAGGAGAACATCTGCGGCAACTGTGCAGGGGGATTAACACTACTACCTGTATTTACTGGTGGCACAGACGCTGTATAATCTTTTCCTACACTTAAATTGCCCTTGCCTAAAGATTTGGTTATCCTCACCATAAGTTGATAGATCTCCTTTATTCTAATTATTCATTTGAGAATAATTATATCCTTATACAATAATTTTTTTTTTATCCTCTTATCATTATTATTTTTTTAACCTTATTTAACTAGGCAAGTCAGTTAAGAACAAATTCTTATTTACAATGATGGCCTACCAAATGGCAAAAGGCCTCCTGCGGGGACGGGGGCTGGGATTACAAAATATAGGACAAAACACACATCACAACAATCTTCACACAATACCCCATAATGACAAAGCAAGAACTGTTTATTTTTTATTTTTGCAAATATATACAGTTGAAGTCGAAGTTTACATACACCTTAGCCAAATACATTTAAACTCAGTTTCACAATTCCTGACATTTAATCCTAGTAAAAATTCACTGTCTTAGGTCAGGTAGGATCACCACTTTATTTTAAGAATGTGAAATGTCAGAATAGTAGAGAATTATTTATTTCAGCTTTTATTTCTTTCATCACATTCCCAGTGGGTCAGAAGTTTACATACACTCAATTAGTATTTGGTAGCATTGCCTTTAAATGGTTTAACTTGGGTCAAACGTTTCAGGTAGCCTTCCACAAGCTTCCCACAATAAGTTGGGTGAATTTTGGCCCATTCCTCCTGACAGAGCTGGTGTAACTGAGTCAGGTTTGTAGGCCTCCTTGCTCGCACACGCTTTTTCAGTTCTGCCCACACATTTTCTATAGGATTGAGGTCAGGGCTTTGTGATGGCCACTCCAATACCTTGACTTTGCTGTCCTTAAGCCATTTTGCCACAACTTTGGAAGTATGCTTTGGGTCATTGTCCATTTGGAAGACCCATTTGCAACCAAGGTTTAACTTCTTGACTGATGTCTTGAGATGTTGCTTCAATATATCCACATAATTTTCCTACCTCATGATGCCATCTATTTTGTGAAGTGCACCAGTTTCTCCTAAGAGCAAAGCACCCCCACAACATGATGCTGCAACCACCGTGCTTCACGGTTGGGATGGTGTTCTTCGGCTTGCAAGCCTCCCCATTTTTCCTCCAAATATAACGATGGTCATTATGGCCAAACAGTTATATTTTTGTTTCATCAGACCAGAGGACATTTCTCCAAAAAGTACAATCTTTGTCCCCATGTGCAGTTGCAAACCGTAGTCTGGCTTTTTTATGGCGGTTTTGGAGCAGTGGCTTCTTCCTTGCTGAGCAGCCTTTCAGGTTATGTCGATATAGGACTCGTTTTACTGTGGATATAGACACTTTTGTACCTGTTTCCTCCAGCATCTTCACAAGGTCCTTTGCTTTTGTTCTGGGATTGATTTGCACTTTTCACACAAGTACATTAATTTCCAGGAGACAGAATGCGTCTCCTTCCTGAGCAGTATGACGGCTGCGTGGTCCCATGGTGTTGATACTTGCGTACTATTGTTGGTACAGATGAACATGGTACCTTCAGGCGTTTTGAAATTGCTCCCAAGGATGAACCAGACTGGTGGTCTACAATTTTGTTCTGAGATCTTGGCTGATTTCTTTTGATTTTCCCATGATGTCAAGCAAAGAGGCACTGAGTTTGAAGGCAGGCCTTGAAATACATCCACTGGTACACCAATTGACTCAAATGATGTCAATTAGACTATCAGAAGCTTCTAAAGCCATGACATCATTTTCTGGAATTTTCCAAGTTGTTTAAAGACACAGTCAACTTAGTGTGGTGACCTAAACTGGGACATGCTTAACACCCCGGCCGTCCTACAATCTAAGCTAGATGCCCTCAATCTCACACGAATCATCAAGGAACCCACCAGGTACCACCCTAAATCCGTAAACATGGGCACCCTCATAGATATTATCCTGACCAACTTACCCTCCAAATACACCTCTGCTGTTTTCAATCAGGATCTCAGCGAGCACTGCCTCATTGCCTGCATCCGTTATGGGTCCGCGGTCAAACGACCACCCTCATCACTGTCAAACGCTCCCTAAAACACTTCTGCGAGCAGGCCTTTCTAATCAACCTGGCCCGGGTATCCTGGAAGGATATTGACCTCATCCGGTCAGTTGAAGATGCTTGTTTGTTCTTTAAAAGTAATTTCCTCACCATCTTAAATAAGCATGCCCCTTTCAAAATATTTAGAACTAAGAACAGATATAGCCCTTGGTTCACTCCAGACCTGACTGCCCTTGACCAGCACAAAAACATCCTGTGGCGTACTGCACTAGCATTGAATAGTGCCTGCGATATGCAACTTTACAGGGAAGTCAGGAACCAATACACACAGTCAGTTAGGAAAGCAAATGCTAGCTTGTTTAAACAGAAATTTGCCTCCTGTAGTACTAACTCCAAAAAGTTCTGGGACACTGTAAAGTCCATGGAGAATAAAAGCACCTCCTCCCAGCTGCCAACTGCACTGAGGCTAGGGAACACTGTCACCACCGATAATCGAGCATTTCAATAAGCATTTCTCTTCGGCTGGCCATGCTTTCCTCCTGGCTACCCCAACACCGGCCAACAGCTCTGCACCCCCCACAGCTACTTGCCCAAGCCTCCCAGCTTCTCCTTCACCCAAATCCAGATAGCAGATGTTCTGAAAAAGCTGCAAAACAATCTGGGCCAGACAATCTGGACCCTCGCTTTCTAAAATTATTCACCATCATTGTTGCAACCCCTATTACTAGTCTGTTCAACCTCTCTTTCGTATCGTCAGAGATTCCTAAAGATTGGAAAGCTGCCACGGTCATCCCCCTCCAAACTGTTACAGAGCTATATCCATTCTGCCCTGCCTTTCTAAAGTCTTTGAAAGCCAAGTTAACAAACAGATCACTGACCATTTCGAATCCCACGTACCTTCTCCGCTGTGCAATCCGGTTTCCGAGCTGGTCACGGGTGTACCTCAGCCACGCTCAAGGTACTAAACAATATCATAACCGTCATCAATAAAAGACAGTACTGTGCAGCCGTCAGACTCAACAGCCTTGATTTCTCAAATGACTGCCTCACCTGGTTCATCAACTACTTCTGAGTTCAGTGTATCAAATTGGAGGGCCTGTTGTCCGGACCTCTGGCAGGCTCTATGGGGGTACCACCGGGTTCAATTCTCGGGCTGACTCTTTCCTCTGTATATATCAATGATGTCGCTCTTGCTGCAGGTGATTCCTTGATTCACCTCCACGCAGACGACACCATTCTGTATACATCTGGCCCTTCTTTGGACACTGTTAACAAACCTCCAAACGAGCTTCAATGCCATACAACACTCCTTCCGTGGCCTCCAACTGCTCTTAAACGCTAGTAAAACTAAATGCATGCTCTTCAACCGATCGCTGCCGCACCCGCCAGCCCGACTAGCATCACTACTCTGGACGGTTCTGACATAGAATATGTGGACAACTTCAAATAGCTAGGTGTCTGGTTAGACTGTAAACTCTCCTTCCAGACTCATATTAAGCATCTCCAATCCAAAATTAAATCTAGAATCGGCTTCCTTTTTCGCAACAAAGCCTCCTTCACTCACGCTGCCAAACATACCCTCGTAAAACTGACTATCCTACCGATCCTCGACTTCGGCGATGTCATTTACAAAATAGCCTCCAACACTCTACTCAGCAAACTGGATGCAGTCTATCACAGTGCCATCCGTTTTGTCACCAAAGCCCCATATAGCACCCACCACTGCGACCTGTATGCATCTATAAGTCTTTGCTAGGTAAAGCTCCGCCTTATCTCAACTCACTGGTCACCATAACAACACCCACCCATAGCACGCGCTCCATCAGGTATATCTCACTAGTCATCCCCAAAGCCAACACCCACTTTGGCCGCCTTTCCTTCCAGTTCTCTGCTGCCAATGACTGGAACAAATTGCAAAAATCGCTGAAGTTGGAGACTTATATCTCCCTCACTAACTTTAAGCATCAGCTATCTGAGCAGCTTACTGATCGCTGCAGCTGTACACAGCCCATCTGTAAATAGCCCACCCAACTACCTACCATATCCCCATATTGTTTTTATTTACTTTTTTGCACACCAGTATTTCTACTTGCACATCATCATCGGCACATCTATCACTTCAGTGTTAATTTTCTAATTTGTAATTGCTTCGCTACTATGGCCTATTTATTGCTTCCCCTCCTTACTCCATTTGCACACACTGTATATAGATTTCTCTATTGTGTTATTGACTGTTTTTTGACTGTTTTTTGTTGCACTGCTTTGCTTTATCTTGGCCAGGTCGCAGTTGTAAATGAGAACTTGTTCTCAACTGGCCATCCTGGTTAAATAAAGGTGAAATGAAAAAAAGTGTATGTAAACTTCTGACCCATTGGAATTGTGAAATAATCTGTCTAAACAATTGTTAGAATAAATACTTGTGTCATGCACAAAGTAATGTCCTAACTGACTTGCCAAAACTATAGTTTGTTAACAAGAAATTTGTGGAGTGGTTGAAAAACGAGTTTAATGACTCCAATCTAAGTGTATGTAAACTTCCGACTTCAACTGTAATATCACATTTACATATTCAGACTCTTTACTCATTACTTTGTTGAAGCACTTTAGGCAGAGATTACAGCCTCGAATCTTTTAGGCTATGACGCTATAAACTTGGCACACCTGTATTTGGGGATTTTCTCCCATTCTTCACTGCAGAGCTATGTTCAGGTCTCTACAGAGATGTTCGATTGGGTTCAAGTCCAGGCTCTGCCTGGGCCACTCAAGGACATTCAGAGACTTGTCCTGCATCCACTCCTGTATTGTCTTGGCTGTGTACTTAGGGTCGTTGTCCTGTTGGAAGGTGAACCTTTGCCCCAGTCTGAGGTCCTGAGCACTCTGGAACAGGTTTTCATCAAGGATCTCCCTGTACTTTGCTCTCTTTCATCTTTCCATCGATCATGACTAGTCTCCCAGTTCCTGCCGCTGAAAAACATTCCCAGAGCATAATGCTGCCAGCACCATGCTTCACCCTAGGGATGGTGCCAAAGAGTTCAATCTTGGTTTCATCAGACCAGAGAATCTTGTTTCTCATGGTCTGAGTCACTCCAAGCCGGCTGTCGTGCCTTTTACTGAGGAGTGACTTCCGTCTGGCCGCTCTACAAAAACTGTTTTCGTGTTGTCATGATGGGGTATTGTGTGTAGATTGAGGATTTTAGAATAGGGCTGTAACGTGAATAAATAGAAAAAGTTGAGGAGTCTAAATACTTTCCGACTGCATTGTATCGGGGCTATCGGGGCTCTAGTTAGGAGTACTATTAGTGAGGGGAAATAATCTATATAAAAAGCACTGGGATGTTTGACATGCTAAAATAGACGTGGCTATTTGCCTTGTGAAATATAAATACTTCCATAAAGGGCTAGAATACAAATAGTACAATGTAATTCAACCCTTGAGGCTACAGATTATATTTTAATTTGGCATTACAAAGTAATGTAGTGGAGGTCGATCTATTAGCACGTTAATCAAATGCAATGTTCTAGTTTTCATAACTCATCACATATATTTATTATGCTTTCTTAGCTACCACACCCGTTGGTTTTTCAGAGGGTCTCGTTAATCACATTCACAACTCGTTCTAGTTATCTGCAACAAATATTTAATCAATACCACAGCGCTATCTGCTGTTAATCGGTTGACATAATTGTGTGGACTACAAGTCCCATAAGCAAGCGTTCGTGCGTATGGACTACTACACCCATGCTAATTTAGTTCAGCGATGAGATTGAACGTTCTAGCACAGTTTCTAATACTTTCAGAATAGAAACGACTGGACAGCATTACAAAACAGAAAAAGCCAACACATTTGATTAAAATGCTTTGGTTTGAAGGCTCTATTCCAGCAGCCATCATCTCCGCCAAAGAACAGAGCTCCATCTTCGTCGTCGTAATAACAGGTATTGTTTTGTAGATTGCGGTAGCTTGCCAGCGCAGATTTGCTAGCAAACCAGTTGAGTTGAATGATTCGCTAATGTAGCTAGAAAACTGAGACCAAACGAGCTCTGTCATTGTCAGTAAACTAGCAATGAATATCAACAACATGACGTAACGTTAGCCAACGGGTCGAAACGGAAAGGAATGACAGCTGTCAAATATCAGCTAACGTTAAATAATACGATTTAGCTAGTTAGTTAATTGTTAGCTAACTGGTTAGTTCTAGCCGTTAATGACAACCAAACGGTCTGGCTAGCTTGCTGACCCGTTTGTTTACATACAACAGAAACATAGATAGCGTTTGTCTCGTCATTATTCACCGTTCGTTCCTTGCCTAATTTCAGTAGAACCAGCGACTGTCATCACCAACATACTTGTCTTGTGGGCAGTGCGTGTGATGCGAATTATTCACCACTTCTGACACTATTGTCTTCTACCAGGCGACGATGAGGTGTCAGCACAAATGATGTTCAGTTGGGAGGACGACAGAGTGGCCGAGGTCTCCCATAACTGCTGTGTCGCAATCAAGGTGGATGCCAAGAGGTAGCCTATAATGCAATCCTACACTTGTGTGGATATGATACACACTGATTCCTTACATTATTTTCAAATGACGTTTGTAATACTAACATAAATGTTATGTCTTATGTTTAATGTTTTTTTATTCTAGCGAGACATGCTCTCAGTTCTCTCAAATCTGTATCCTTCTCCAAAGGGTTTTTATTACCCCTATATTTGGACTGTTGTGTTTCTGATCCCTCAGTCATTATTTTGTGTAGAAGATGTTGCATCTCTTCTAATACCTGTGATTATTCACCAACCATATTCTTTCAGACATATTCTAGACTATGCAATCAAGTCCAATCCCTTTTATTATTGTTATTATTATTATGTTTGTTTGCCCTTAACTTCCCCTTGAAGACCCGGTGGTGTGCATCCCATCCAGTTTCTTTATCGGAGAGAATGGAATCCCCCTGGAAGTTGTTGCCGGGAGTGTCTCTGCAGAGGAACTCATGAAAAGAATCGACAAAGTCAAACAGGTAAGACTTAAATAGAAAAGACAAACAATAACAGTAAATTGTTTCCAAGAGTGCTGAGGGTGTCACACTGAACATGCATCTCTTGTGCCTTACAGATGCACGCCCAGCAGATAGCAGGCGAGGGAGCGGAAGCAGGGACTCCCGTGGAGGCTTGCCCACCAGCCGTGGTAGCCTCAGAGCCAGCCCCAGCACAGCCCCCCTCACCCCCACTGGAGCTCCAGCCCAGCCACGCACCACCTGCAGCGCCATCCACATCTAAAGGTGTGTTTGTGTGTCAGACCACCGTGGACGATGCTGATTAATGATGGTTCACCACTGTAGTTTTGCTGCATAACAATGCAACAAAATACGAGCAGTTGCGCTATACAGAAATGTCATTCTGTGTGTGTTACTAGATACGCTACATAACTAAAATTATGTGGACAGCTGCTCGTCAAATCTCATTCCAAAATCATGGGCATTAATATGGATTTGGGCCCCCCCTTTGCTGCTATAACAGCCTCCACTCTTCCACTATATGATGGAACATTGCTGCAGGGACTTGCTTCCATTCAGCCACAAGTATTTGTGAGGTCGGGCTCTGATGTTGGGCGATTAAGCCTGGCTCGCAGTCGGCGTAACAATTCATACCGAAGGTGTTTGATGGGGTTGAGGTCAGGCCTCTGTGCAGGCCAGTCAAGTTCTTCCACACGGATCTCGACAAACCATTGCTGTATGGACCTTTGTGCAGGGGACATTGTCATGCTGAAACAGGAAAGGGCCTTCCCTAAACTCTTGCCAAAAAGTTGGAAGCACAGAATCGTCTGGAATGTCATTGTATGCTGTAGCATTAAGATTCCCCTTCACTGGAACTAAGGGGCCTAGCCTGAACCATGAAAAACAGCCCCAGACCATTATTCCTCCTCCACCAAACTTTACAGTTGGCACTATGCATTGGGGCAGGTAGCGTTCTCCTGGCATCTGCCCAACCCAGATTCTTCTGTCGGACTGCCAGATGCTGAAACGTGATTCATCAACCCAGAGAGTGCATTTTCACTGCTCCAGAGTCCAATGGCGGTGTGATTTACACCACTCCAGCCGAGGCTTGGCATTGTACATGATGATCTTAGGCTTGTGCTCGGCCATGGAAACCCATTTCATGAAGCTCCTGACGAAGACTTGTGCTGACGTTGCTTCCAGAGGCAGTTTGGAACTTGGTAGTGAGTGTTGCAACCGAGGACAGATGATTTTTATATGCTATGTTTCAGCACTCGGCGGTCCAGTTCTGTGAGCTTGTGTGGCCTACCACTTCGCGGCTGAGCCGTTGTTGCTCCTAGACGTTTCTACTTCACAATAACACCACTTAGAGTTGACCGGGGCAGCTCTAGCAGGGCAGAACTTTGATTAACTGACTTGTTGGAAGGAGGCCTCCTATGACAGTGCCATGTTGAAAGTCACTGAGCTCTTCAGTAAGACCATTCTACTGCCAATGTTTGTCTATGGAGATGGCATGGCTGTGTGCTCGATTTTATACACCTGTCAGCATCAGGTGTGGCTGAAATAGCCGAATCCACTCATTTGAAGGGGTGTCCCCATACCTTTGTATATAGTGTCCTGTTGATATGAACAACAATGTGTAGACTTAAATAGAGACACTGACATGATTGCTGTTAATTGATACACTTGGTGTTTCTCAAAATGTATGCTAACGTGCTCCAAGCACGGGAGTGTTGGAGTATAGATTCAAATCAAAGTATGCAAAACGAAGCACGGAGGGCACTTCTTGAATGCGTACTCCGTTTGTACATATTTTGAAGTTTGCATCAATGCAAGCTTCAACTGAAACTATGCACTTAAATCTGAAACAACCATGTAAAAAAATATTCTCCACACTCGTCCTCACAAGAACCATACTCAAGAGACCGGTGTCGAGGAATGCACGCGGCGCATCGAGCACGGTAGTATGCATATTGAGAAACACGCACTGGTAATGATTTCTGTAATCCACTTGTGGTTCTGCTCAGAATCCCTGTCCAGGCCAGCAGAGGAAGGCGGAGCATCAGCCTCAGTGGTCGTCACCCCCGGGAAAGACAGGAGCGCATTGTCAGACGACGCATCAACCAGCTCTCAGCCTGACGGGGGCCTTGATGCTAAGGTGGAGAGGTAGGAAGGACACACAACGGAGGAGCAGGGATGGAGGGTTGAAATATGCTTTATCTTTTGAAACCTTCCCTTCTGTAGGTTAACAAAGAACCTGGAGGAGAGACGGGATCAGAAAAAGAAAGATGAGGAGGTAAAGAATACTGACACCTCGCTGGTGTCCCCTACTGACACCCCCCCTACTGACACCTCCGCTGGTGTCCCCTACTGACACCTCCCCAACTGACACCTCCTCTAGTGTCCCAACTGACACCTCCTCTAGTGTCCCAACTGACACCTCCTCTAGTGTCCCAACTGACACCTCCTCCCAACTGACACCTCCTCCCAACTGACACCTCCTCCCAACTGACACCTCCTCCCAACTGACACCTCCTCTAGTGTCCCCTACTGGCACCTCCTCTAGTGTCCCCTACTGGCACCTCCCCTACTGGCACCTCCCCTACTGGCACCTCCCCTACTGGCACCTCCCCTACTGGCACCTCCCCTACTGACACCTCCCCTACTGACACCTCCCCTACTGACACCTCCTCTACTGACACCTCCTCTACTGACACCTCCTCTACTGACACCTCCTCTACTGACACCTCCTCTACTGACACCTCCGCTGGTGGCGACACCTACTGACACCTCCGCTGGTGGCGACACCTCCCCTACTGACACCTCCCCTACTGACACCTCCCCTACTGACACCTCCTCTACTGACACCTCCTCTACTGACACCTCCTCTACTGACACCTCCGCTGGTGGCGACACCTACTGACACCTGCGCTGGTGGCGACACTTCCCCTACTGACACCTCGCCGGTGGCCCATACTGCTCTTTTAATACTATAAAATGCACATTTTGGCTAATCTAAATGTGTATACATAGTATGGATGGCCTATTGATACTTGTGTGCGCCTGTATCTATTTCTGTGTGATGATGGTCAGGGCGAAATAAAGAAGGAGATGGAGAGAAGGAAGATGGGGAAGGAGATGCTGGACTTCAAGAGGAAGAACGAGGATGAGAAGACCAAGCGCATTATGGATGAGAGGAGCAGAGAGAAGGCAGAGGAGAAGGCTGCCAGGGAGCGTGTCAAAGCACAGATCGCCCTGGTAAACAAATGCATCAAACTCTCACCCCTCAGCTTCAAAACCCACCAGACTTTGAACTAAAATAATAATCCCTTGTTGGGCCTCTCTGATTAAACTTTCACTCATTAATAACTCCCTCTAGTGGCCTGAGTGAACACTGCAGGGTTTGGTGATGAAATAGACATTGTTTGTTGTGGTGGTGTGGAATGAGTATAGTGGCTGGCTGACGCAAGTTTGTCCCCACAGGACCGTGCTGACAGAGCTGCCCGCTATGCCAATAACCAGGAGGAGGTGGAGGCAGCCCGGCTGGCAGCACTGCAGGCCAGACAAGCAGAGGCGGAGGCCAAGAAGGAGATCGCACACAGGGAGAGGAGGTATAAAGCTACTTTAGTCACAGGAGAAAATGTAGATTCACTTTAAACAGTAATTTTTTTTTTACACCCAAGAAGTTCTATGTTGTATGTCACCACTAATATAATCATAGAATAACATTTTAAAAACTGTGTGTTATTTTCCTCCAGCGCCATAGCAAGAATACAGTTCCGTCTCCCAGATGGTTCTTTCTTCACCAGGCAGTTCTCCTCAGAGGCCAGACTGAATGAGGCTCGGCAGTTTGCTGTCAATGTAAGACTTGTCCCAACTCAAGTTAGACAAGTGAATATTAAGAACATGTTCATTCTCTCTGGTGGAATATGATATTAAATATCATCATGCCGGCTGTCACAAAAGAGTTTGTATTTCTCCTTTCAGGAAGTGGGAAATCGGTATGGCAACTTCTCCCTGGCGACTATGTTCCCTCGCAGGGAGTTTACGGCTGACGACCTGGGTAAGACTCTACTGGAGTTGGAGCTGACTCCCGGTGCCTCCATAGTCCTGCTGCCTGTGAGTGACTGGAAACCAAATACATCTCCCATTTTCCACTTTGTCATTTGTGAATTCACAACAAGACAGTGTCATAGTATCACTGCACAGTTAGATGTAGTCCTCGACCATGCATGTATGGTTGACTTTATGTAAGGTTTAGGTTTCTTTGTGTACATTGGTCTAGTTTCCCATGTTTGTTTTTTTTGCTTGTTTTCCCTGGTAAAATGACTACACTGAGTATAATGTGTTTTATATCCTTCCTAACCGCTTCCAGCAAACGGGACGGCCCAATAACACGGTGGTGCAGTCGTCCTCTGGAGGGGGTATCTGGGCTGTGTTGGGTACCATCCTCTACCCCCTGCTGGCTGTGTGGAGGTTCCTGAGCGGCTTCCTCTTCACCAGCCCCCCCACCCCCGGAGCAGCAGGCCCCAGAGGCCCAGCCCAGCAGCCCAACACTAACTCAGGCTCTGGTTCCTCCTCATCTGCTGAACCGAAGAGGTGAGGCCCCATCCAGCAGGCTCTTCGACGTACACTCTTATGTTTAGGAGTAGCTGAGATTGTTGTGATGGTACATTATGGTTAGGAGTTCAGGTGACAAGACTTTGCTACAATGTACAATTACATTGTAATGGAATGGTTAGACTCGTCCAGGGTAATCATTATCAGAGGTCATAACAGAAACATGCATTGTTGTTGTAACCAGAGGGCAAAGAATTCTGAGAATGAATCTAGGGGTTTGATTGAATAGTGTGGTTGTGTAAGATTGGGTGTTCTAAAGCCTAATTGGTTTGTTTCACATCTTCAGAGAAACTCTTCGCAAACGCACACTGGAGAAGCAACCAGTAGACTTCAAACGAGACGGCAAAATCCACAGGCTACGGAATCACCAGGACAGTGAGGATGAAAATAACACTTGGAACGGAAACTCTACCCAGCAGATGTAGTGCAATAACACTCTCGCCCTCCCTCCTCCCATCTCTCCCTTTCCCCCCCTCCTGCTAATATTAGGGCTGTTTGTTTTATGTTTATCTTGTCTAAGCCTGTACTCTGCTCCTTCCCTGCATGGGTAGATGTAATCAAGTTTACCTCCTGACCGTTGGGCTTGAACAGAGAAGACCCCCTTTGTGTTGAAACTGTTACTTGATTCATTCAGCCTCTTACAGAATACAACCAGCCTGGGGGGGGGACCTTCAGTATCCTGACATGTCTACTGTATGATGAAGGGCTGAGACAGGTGTTGATTGATGGCCTTGTCTAAATGAGAACTTTTGTGTTTTATTTAACATTCAATAACCAGATAAAACGCTGTTTAATGATGTATGATATAGGCCTCTGGTCTGGCAGAGGGGGCTGTGTGTGTAGCAGTGTTTAACCAAGGGTGTGGCCACTTGGTATAGACTACCTCCCTCGTTAGTAGAATGTGTTTCTACTACCAGTTGAACATGGGAAACCACTGTACTGCTCTCATTTAACTATGGGAATAAAAATACATGTTTTTCAATAAACAATCATAAATCAAGCCTTACCGTAATCCTTTTTTTGGTTTGCAATGTCATCTAATGAGCTGTGAAACAATCAGGTCTTTATTGGTTCAGATGTGCAAAATACAATTGATTTGAGATTCTTGCTTTATAAAATGGTAATTATGACCTAAAGTTGTGTGTGTATATATCACAGGATAGTGATTAATTTACGGCTGTCCCTAATTTTAAGGTCACCCTGTTATCGGAACTCTTTTTAATATGGTCAAACTATTTATTTTCAAAAGAAAGTCAAATCAGGTGAGCTGGTTCTACTGTTTTAGGTCCTTTTCTGGTAGAAAACTGAGCAGGTCGAGCATAATACGTCTACCCTGTTACCCAGAGACTGGCTAGAAATGTAAACTTGCATTCAATTGCCCCTCCGTTGAACACAAGCTTCCATTTTCATGGCTGATTTAAGATTACTATAGTCTTTTATTTAACCCCTTGAAATGGGGAAAAAAACGTTTTGAACATGCATGTGCTCTTATGATCATGTTAAAATTAGGTGACGTTACACTTCTCAAAAGGCACTGAATTGGTGGAACGACTCAGCTAGCATTGTCATGATAATTTAAAAAACAAACTACACATAGCCATTGAGGCTGTATACAAGAATAGTATTTTTGTTGTCTGTCTTCTCTATATACAGTTGAAGTCGGAAGTTTACATACCCTTAGTTTGGAGTCATTAAAACTCGTTTTTCAACCACTCCACAAATTTCTTATTAACAAACTATAGTTTTGGCAAGTCGGTTAGGACATCTACTTTTTTCATGACACAATTGTCCACAGATTATTTCACTATCACAATTCCAGTGGGTCAGAAGTTTACATACACTAAATTGACTGCCTATAAACAGCTTGGAAAATTCCAGATTATGTCATGGCTTTAGAAGCTTCTGATAGGCTAATTGACATCATTTGAGTCAATTGAAGGTGTACCTGTGGATGTATTTCAAAACCTACCTTCAAATTCAGTGCCTCTTTGCTTGAAATCATGGGAAAATCAAAAGAAATCAGCCAAGACCTCCACAATTTTTTTTTAGACCTCCACCAGTCTGGTTCATCCTTGGGAGCAATTTCCAAACACCTGAAGGTACCACATTCATCTGTACAAACAATAGTACGCAAGTATTGGGACCACGCAGCCGTCATACCGCTCAGGAAGGAGACCCGTTCTGTCTCCTAGAGATTAACGTACTTTGGTGCGAAATGTGCAAATCAATCCCAGAACAAAAGCAAAGGACCTTGTGAAGATGCTGGAGGAAACAGGTACAAAAGTATCTATCTACAGTAAAAATGAGTTCTATATCAACATAACCTGACTATATTGACATAAGGCCCCTCAGCAAGGAAGAAGCCACTGCTCCAAAACCGCCATAAAAAAAGCCAGACTACGGTTTGCAACTGCACATGGGGACAAAGATCGTACTTTTTGGAGAAATGTCCTCTGGTCTGATGAAACAAAAATAGAACTGTTTGGCCATAATGACCATTGTTATGTTTGGAGGAAAAAAGGGGATGCTTGCAAGCCGAAGAACACCATCCCAACCTTGAAGCACGAGGGTGGCAGCATCATGATGTGGGGGTGCTTTGCTGCAGGAGGGACTGGTGCACTTCACAAAATAGATGGCATCATGAGGTAGGAAAATTATGTAGATATATTGAAGCAACATCTCAAGACATCGGTCAGGAAGTTAAAGCTTGATCGCAAATGGGTCTTCCAAATGGACAATGACCCCAAACATACTTCCGAAGTTGTGCAAAATGGCTTTAGAACAACAAAGTCAAGGTATTGGAGTGGCCATCACAAAGCCCTGACCTCAATCCCATAGAAAATTTGTAGGCAGAACTGAAAAAGCGTGTGCGAGCAAGGAGGCCTACAAACATGACTCAGTTACACCAGCTCTGTCAGGAAGAATGGGCCAAAATTCACCCAACTTAATGTGGGAAGCTTGTGGAAGGCTACCTGAAACGTTTGACCCAAGTTAAACAATTTAAAGGCCATACACTCAATTAGTATTTAGTAGCATGTAAACTTCTGACCCACTAGGAATGTGATAAAAGCTAAAATAAATAATTCTCTACTATTATTCTGACATTTCACATTCTTAAAATAAAGTGGTGATCCTAACTGACCTAAGACAGGGAATTTTTACTACGATTAAATGTCAGGAATTGTGAAAAACTATGTTTAAATGTATTTGGCTAAGGTGTATGTAAACTTCTGACTTCAACTATAACTTATTTTAATATCTTATGTTCTTATCTGTACTTTGTCATGTATTTGTACGTTTTATGTGGATCCCAGGAAGAGTAGCTGCTGCATGTGCAGTAGCTAATGGCGATTCTAATAAACTAAACATGTCACAGCTTCTCTGTGCCAAACTAAAACGCAGAATTTCCCACCTTCGACCTGGTTAAAGAGCCTCATACCTAGGAAAATATCAATACTCTACTTTAAGGCATTAGGTCTACTTGCCTCCTAAGTATTTGACAAGTTTTTAATTGTTGTTTCAGTCCTTAAAATAAGATTTCCATCTCTCAGATGGTCTTGAAGCTGATGAGGTAGTCTGGATAGGCACCTGCATCACAGAACACCACATAGATAAACGGATTCTGCAGATTATTGACGGCACAGTCATGTAGCCCCAGGCGGAGGTCAGCGGGGTTCAGGAGGTTTGGCTCCTTCATGCCTTGCACCCCCAGGCAGGGTGAACCCACCAGCGCCCTGGCACGGTACATGTACTTCAGCCCACTGGCATCTGGTTTGGAGTATGCATCGTTGCACGAGTACCACATCTCTTTGGCAAAGTAAGTCCCGTCGCCGTATGCAGTAGCTAAGAGGAAAACAGATTCAAGGTTAATTAAACACTGAATGAAAATGGAGGGCTTCATCTTCAGGAATCTAGTCAAACCACAAGACTGTTTTTGCTGTGATAAGAACTTTAAATTGTTTGCTAAATCTTTGATTAAGCTCCTCCTAAGAGCACTGTCAGTATCTACCTGAAGAGAGCAGTAACGAGGCTATAGATTGTTCCGTACCATTTCTCCCACAGAAGCTCCTGTTGAAACCACAGGTGTTGATTTTCTGACAGATGTCTTTGGTTGTTCCGTGGTAAAGGTTCAGCTCGTTCTTGTTTTTGGGATACTTCTTATCCATCGCCTGTTTTTTCACTGCGTACCTCTGCCACTGGTCTTTGCTCTGAATCCTCTGGATCTGTCAGTGGTAATTGAGAAAACCAAAATTTTTCTTCTGGTTATATATGTAATCTATACATCACAACAGTAACACCTCACTGAAAGCGCGAACCACTGCTTTTAATCAGGGCAAGACGACTGCAAACATGACCGAATACAAACAGTGTAGCTATTCCCTCCGCAAGGCAATCAAACAAGCTAAGCGTCAGTATAGAGACAAAGTAGAGTCGCAATTCAACGGCTCAGACACGAGAGGTATGTGGCAGGGTCTACAGTCTATCACGGACTACAAAAAGAAAACCAGCCCCGTCGCGGACCAGGATGTCCTTCTCCCAGACAAACTAAACAACTTCTTTGCTCGCTTTGAGGACAATACAGTACCAACGACACAGCGCGCTACCAAAACCTGCAGACTCTCCTTCACCACAGCCAACATGACTAAAGCATTTAAATGTGTTAACCCTCGCAAGGCTGCCGCCCCAGACGGCATCCCTAGCCGCGTCCTCAGAGCATGCGCAGACCAGCTGGCTGGTGTGTTACGGACATATTCAATCTATCCTTATCCCAGTCTGCTGTTCCCACATGCTTCAAGAGGGCCACCATTGTTCCTGTTCCCAAGAAAGTGAAGGTAACTGAGCTAAATGACTATTGCCCCGTAGCACTCACCTCCGTCATCATGAAGTGCTTTGAGAGACTAGTCAAGGATCATATCACCTCCACCCTACCTGACACCCTAGACCCACTCCAATTTGCTTACCGTCCCAATAGGTCCACAGACGACGCAATCACACTGCACACTGCCCTAACCCATCTGGACAAGAGGAATACCTATGTAAGAATGCTGTTCATCGACTACAGCTCAGCATTTAACACCATAGTACCCTCCAAACTTGTCATTAAGCTCGAGACCCTGGGTCTCGACCCCGCCCTGTGCAACTGGGTCTTGGACTTCCTGACGGGCCGCCCCCCAGGTGGTGAGGGTAGGAAACAACATCTCCACCCAGCTGATCCTCAACACTGGGGCCCCACAAGGGTGCGTTCTCAGCCCTCTCCTGTACTTCCTGTTCACCCATGACTGCGTGGCCATGCACGCCTCCTACGACACTACAGTGGTAGGCTTGATTACCAACAACGACGAGACGGCCTACAGGGAGGAGGTGAGGGCCACGCAGTCATGGGTGAACAGGAAGTACAGGAGAGGGCTGAGAACGCACCCTTGGTGAGTGTGGTATCAGGAAAATAACCTCACACTCAACGTCAACAAAACAAAGGAGATGATCGTGGACTTCAGGAAACAGCAGAGGGAGCATCCCCCTATCCACATCGACAGGACAGTAGTGGAGAAGGTGGAACGTTTTAAGTTCCTCGGCGTACACATCAGACAAACTGAAATGGTCCACCCACACAGACAGTGTGGTGAAGAAGGCGCAACAGCGCCTCTTCAACCTCTGGAGGCTGAAAAAATTCAGCTTGTCACCAAAATCACTCACAAACTTTTACAGATGCACAATCGAGAGCATCCTGTCGGGCTGTATCACCGCCTGGTACGGCAACTGCTCCGCCCACAACCGTAAGGCTCTCCAGAGGGTAGTGAGGTCTGCACAACGCATCACCGGGGGCAAACTACCTGCCCTCCAGGACACCTACACCACCCGATGTCACAGGAAGGCCAAAAAGATCATCAAGGACAACAACCACCCGAGCCACTGCCTGTTCACCCCGCTATCATCCAGAGGGTGAGGTCAGTACAGGTGCATCAAAGCTGGGACATATTCTTATTCATTCCTTTACACTTGTGTATATAAGGTAGTTGATGTGAAATTGTTAGATTACTTGTTAGATATTACTGCACGGTCGGAACTAGAAGCACAAGCATTTATCTACACTCGCATTAACATCTGCTAACCATGTGTATGTGACAAATAAAATGTGATTTGATTTACCTGGACAATTTGAATGGTTGGCTGCGTATTAGTATTTGGGTCCTTGCTGGTTGCAATGAACTCATTCTCAATTCTCTGGTACTCTCCTGAATTGGGAGCCAGTGTGACGATCTCCAGATCCTTGCCCTCCATTCTAGTCCAGCTCTGTGGGAACTGAATGACGGCTGAAAAACAGACGCACAGTGGAAATAATTGAACAGATCATCAATGTAAAAACACGACCATGAGCGTTATCACCGAAGTTTGACAGGAATATTCTCTTAATATTCTGTATTGGACACTGTATAAAACTATACATTTGTATGAACTAAAAACTATACTTTCATATAAAACCTTTTCCTAAACATTAAAACCGAGGCATTACCTGTTTCAGAGTCCGCCACAAGGCTCCTTTTGACCCTGGTGATGGTCCCTTTGCTGTTGGTCTGCTGCATGTCCTTCAGGTCCACAGTGAATGTCTCCCCCTGGTGGTTATATTTAAAACGCTTCTCTTTCCTGTGGAAGGCCAGCTCCAGATCATAGCTTAGACTACAGTCCAGCTCTCCCCAGGTCTCTCCCTCCCCCGCTTCCCAGCGCACCGTCTCCCTCAGCCTCTTCTCCTCTCCCTCCCGGCTCTCCCTGTCCCTTGCCCCCTGCAGATAGTCCTTAATCTGGAGGACGGCGGAGAGAACGTCGTCTTTCTTCCCAGAGATGGTCATCTTGTCTGGGGACGCCACCAGGACATGGACCTGGTTCTTCTGGCTCAGAGCCACGATGGCCTCCTTCTGGGCCTCCAGGAGCAGGGGCAGGTGGCTGGAGAGAAGGTCCTGGCTAATGCACTCCTCAGAGATCAGCTCGTCCAGGAGTTTCTTCACCTTGGTCAGGCTGGCAGGGGAGGGCCCATACACCACAGCCTCCATACCGGGGAAGACCACGGCTGCTGTGGCACTGGCCAAAAACAGGGCTGGTTTGGTAGGGGTGGGCTGGGTTGGTCTGGTTGTTTTGGCAGGTTTTGATAACTTTTGGGCTATGGGAGTGAATTAAAAAACAAAGAGTGCTGTGAGGAACCTTACAAGACTTTAAAAAATAACAACATTGTATGCTTTGGTTTTGTATTAATGAAACAGAAAAAGAACATGATCTAATTCTGTATACAGCCAAATTCTTAAAGGTATATTGATGATTAAAGTCCCACTCCCACCTCCTTAGAACCTCATTTATCCACCGGATTGACTAAACAAAAGGCACATATTTTTGTGCCCTTAAGTGTGTTTACTTTACTGTGGGACTTTAAGTTAAAGGTTGCAGCTTCAACTCTGTTCTTAAAACCCTGACACCTACCTGCAGGCTTGGGGATCACCTTCTTGAACCTTTTCATAACCTCCTCAAAGTCCTTTATCATCTTGGCTTGGAATATAACAATGTGAATCGTTGTAACTGACGGAGTTCTGATGCTTATCAGTAAATCAGCTATTGCGGCCATCATTGCATTCCCGACCTGCACTGCTCCCAAGTTACCAGCACCTGTACAAGGCCACAAACAATACCACATCTGTTAGAACAGACACTTGTGTCTTTAGTGTCCAGTGTATTTATTTGTTATATCTTCATACAGTACATGGACAGCAAATAATACACGTCACTGTAAGGTTTTCAACAATAATACTAGATTGTTATTATGCCTACCTGTTCCGAGCGCTGGGAAAGAGACCGATTGTATTTTCTCGTCTTCACACATCTTTAACACTTTAAGCATGGAGCTGGTGATCTCCTTCTCCTTGGTCTGTCCCACCATGTGGATGATGTGCTTGGTCTTGAGATTCCCAGGCTTGGTCATGACAACACCATCACTGGGTTGGGTCCCTGGGATCAGAACGGAAAAAAAGGATAAGCAAGTCGTTTTTTACTGTGTTAGAATGAATGTATATTAGGGCAGTTTACGATTCGATACGTATCTAGAGCTCCGATACAATACAGGAATAGATTTGTTTGATTAGGGGAACGAATTGATGCGCTTTGGTTTCAATTTGACTCACGTTATTGTTGTTGTTACATGAACACATTCATTTTCCATTTGAAATTAAATTCTGCTGGACTAGGAGCTGGGCCTCTCTGAGCTGGATCTGTCTGAGATGACATCTCTGAGTGGCCCTCTGTTAGTGTCTGTCAATGGTGTGTATAGGCAACTAAGCTGAGCCATTGGTCAGACTAAGTGAACAAGTACCACCCCACTATCAGATTAGAGTATTTGTTATTTTATTAGGATCCCCATGAGCTGTTGCGAAAGCAGTAGCTACTCTTCCAGGGGTCCACACAAAACATTAAATAATACAGAACATTAATAGACAAGGACAGCTCAAGGACAGAACTACATACATTTGAAAACGGCACTCGTAGCCTACATATCAATACATACACACAAATATCTAGGTTAAAGAGGGGAGAGGTGTTGTGCAGTGAGGAGTTGCTTTCTCTGTTGTTGTTTTTTAAAAGCAGGTTTGCTGTTCATTTGAGCAATATGAGATGGGAGTTCCATGCAATAATGGCTCTATACAGTGCCTTCGGAAAGTATTCAGACCCCTTGACTTTTTATTTATTTAACATTTATTTATGTTAGTCTTATTCTAAAACGGATTAAATAAAATAAAAATCCTCAGCAAATCTACATACAATAAACCCATAATGACACAGTGAAAAGTATTTTTGGAAATGTTTGCAAATTTATTGAAAACAAAAAACAGATATACCTTATTTACATAAGTATTCAGACCCTTTGCTATGAGACTCGAAATTGAGTCTCCTGTATCCTGTTTCCATCGATCATCCTTAAGATGTTTCTACAACTTGATTGGATTCCACCTGTGGTAAATGCAATTGATTGGAGGTGATTTGGAAAGGCACACCTGTCTATATAAGGTCCCACAGTTGACAGTTCATGTCAGAGCAAAAACCAAGCTATGAGGTCGAAGGAAATGTCTGTAGAGCTCCAAGATAGGATTGTGTTGAGGCACAGATCTGGGGAAGGGTACCAAAACATTTCTGCAGCCTCTATGGAGATGGGAGAACCTTCCAGAAGGACAACCATCTCTGCAGTACTCCACCAATCAGGCCTTTATGGTAGAGTGGCCAGATGGAAGCCACTCTTCAGTAAAAGGCACATGACAGCCCGCTTGGAGTTTGCCAAAAGGCACTTAAAAAAAACTCAGACCATGAGAAACAGTATTCTCTGGTCTGATGAAACCTCTGGGCGAAGGTTCAACCTTCCAACAGGACAACGTGGGAGTGACTTCAGGACAAGTCTCTGACTGTCCTTGAGGGCCCAGCCAGAGCCCAGGCTTGAACCCGATCGAACATCTCTGAAGAGACCTGAAAATAGTTGTGCAGCAACGCTCCCCACCCGGCCTGACAGAACTTGAGAGGATCTGCAGAGAAGAATGGGAGAAACCCCCTAAATGCAGGTGTGCCAAGCTTGTAGCGTCATACCCAAGAAGACTCGAGGCTGTAATCGCTGACAAAGGTGATTCAACAAAGTACTGAGTAAAGGGTCTGAATACTTACGTAAATTTGATATTTCCGTTTTTAATTTTTAATAAACTAGCAAACATTTCTAAAAACCTGTTTTTGCTTTGTCATTATGGGCTGTTGTGTGTAGATTGAGGGGAAAAAACGATTGAATACATTTTATAATTAGGCTGTAACCTAACAAAATGTGGAAAGTCAAGGTGTCTGAATACTTTCCTTAAGGCAAAGTATAATGCTGTATGCTTTCTTGATTTTGTTCTGGATTTGGGGACTGTGAAAAGACCGCTGATGGCACATCTAGTGAGGTAATTTTCAACACATTGTTTCTTATAAAGGAAGATGTCCTGCAGTCAATCTCTCCTCAACTCTTAGCCAAGAGAGACTGGCATGCATAGTATTTATATTAGCCCTCTGATTGCAATGAAGAGCAAGACGTGCTGCTCTGTTCTGGTTCAGCTACAACTTCACTAGCTAGGTATTTCTTTGCAGCACTTGACCACATGACTGGACAATAATTAAGATAAGACAACTTTTTGGAGTGTGTTGTCAAAAAAGCAGAGCATCTCTTTATTATGGACAGACTTCTCCCCATCTGTACAACCATTGAATCTATGTTTTGACCATGACAGTTTACAATCTAAGGTAACAAGTAATTTAGTCAACTTGTTCAACAGCCATACCATTCATTACCAGATTAAGCTGCGGTCTAGTGTTTAGGGAATGATTTGTATCAAAAACAATGCTCTTAGTTTAAGAGATGTTCAGGACCAGTTTATTATTGCCCACCCATTTCAAAACTGACTGCAACTCCTTGTTAAGAGTTTCAGTGACTTCATTAGCTGTGGTTGCTGACACGTATATGGTTGAATCATCAGCATACATGGACACACAGGCTTTGTTTAATGCCAGTGGCAGGTCATTGGTAAAAATAGAAAAGAGTAGAGGGCCTAGAAAGCTGCCCTGCGGTACACCACACTTTACATGTTTGACATTATAGAGGCTTCCATTAAAGAGAACCACCTGAGTTCTATTAGATAGATAGCTCTGAATCCACGGTATGGCAGAGGTTGAAAAGCCATAACACATACATTTTTTCAACAACAGGTCATGGTCAATAATATCAAAGGCTGCACTGAAATCCAACAATACAGTTCCCACAACCATCTTATTATCAATCTTTCAACCAATCATCAGTCATTTGTCAGTGCAGTATATGTTGAGTTCCCTTCTCTATAAGCATGCCGGAAGTCAATTTGTTTGCAGAGAAATAGCATTGTATTTGGTCAAAGACAATTTTTCCAACAGTTTGCTAAGAGCTGTGTTGGGTTCTGAGAATATGAAATGTTACTTATTCATGTGTCAGGGAAAAATTACATACTTACCTGACTTGTTTGATATTAATAGTAAACGGTTATATATTTAACCAAGCGTAAGACTGGCCTGCTAATGCTGAGTTTTTATGGTGTCCACTCTAGCTTCCTGCAGTTAGTCTGGGCATCTGGTTAAGGAAATGGGTTTTGCTAAGGATAGCTTGAGCTGACAATGACTTGGTGATAAAATTCTAAAAGCTGGCATTCTATAGACAAGATGTGGTGTGTGACCCGAGGTAGAGATAGCCTGGAAGAGTTTAGAACAATGTCTCATTGTCTCATTTTTCTTGCATCTGGGAAACTAAGCCGGGTTGGAAGTAAAACAACATCCTGTGCAGATAACCAGGAGATGGACCAAGGTGGCTTATGGGAAGGGTAGAAATGACTGACTGAGCATTTAGGGCCTATATAAGATGTTTTTTCATTATCAGTTAAGCTCTCGGCAACACAACCTAGAGTGTGCGCTCGACGGTTTCATTATTGCAATAATTAATCGATGTTGAATAAAGATGATTGCTTGAATAATTGTCCAAGTCTCTCTCAGTACTGAAATTTCCACTACACATGTCACTGATGGAGTGCTAAGGTTGAGGGTCTACAACAGAAATTAAGGGTTACAGGAGGAAGGTATATAGTGGATGCAGCTTAGCCTGTCTAGGACAGGGGTTCCTCTAGCGCCACTCCTCCCACATTGCACTGAAAAGGCAGAGCGCAAAATTCAAAAAATATTTTTTAGAAATATTTAACTTTCACACATTAACAAGTCCAATACAGCAAATGAAAGATAAACATCTTGTGAATCCAGTCAATATGTCCGATTTTTAAAATGTTTTACAGCGAAAACACCACGTATATTTATGTTAGCTCACCACCAAATACAAAAAAGCACAGACATTTTTCACAGCACAGGTAGCTTGCACATAACCAACCAAACTAACCAAGAACCAACCAAACTAACCAATAAACAACTTCATCAGATGACAGTCTTATAACATGTTATACAATAAATCTATGTTTTGTTCGAAAAATGTGCATATTTGAGGTATAAATCAGTTTTACATTGCAGCTACCATCACAGCTACCATCAGAAATAGCACCGAAGCAGCCAGAGTAATTATAGAGACCAACGTGAAATACCTAAATACTCATCATAAAACATTTCTGAAAAATACATGGTGTACAGCAAATGAAAGACAAACATCTTGTGAATCCAGCCAATATTTTCCGATTTTTTAAGTGTTTTACAGCGAAAACACAATATAGCATTATATTAGCTTACTACAATAGCCTACCACACAACCCCATTCATTCAACGCAACGTTAGCGATGGCGAATAAACCAGCAAAATATATTAATTTTTTCACTAACCTTCATAAACTTCATCAGATGACAGTCCTATAACATCATATTACACAATACATATATGGTTTGTTCGAAAATGTGCATATTTAGAGCTGAAATCCGTGGTTATACATTGTGAAAACTTATCATCTTTTTCCCAGAATGTCCGGATATATTTCTGACACTCACCTATTCTGACCAAATAACTATTCATAAACTTTACTAAAAAATACATGTTGTATAGGAAATGATAGACACACTAGTTCTTAATGCAATCGCCGTGTTAGAATTCTAAACATAACTTCAGTACGACATGCAGCTTACGTTATAGCGAGAGAGCGCCCCAAAATCTGGGCGCAAACTAATAGTAAACATGTTCGACAGATATATGAAATAACATCATAAATGGGTCCTACTTTTGATGATCTTCCATCAGAATGTTGTACAAGGGGTCCTTCGTCCAGAACAATCGTTGTTTGGTTTTAGAATGGCCTTTTTCCCTCTCGAATTTGCAAGCAAAACTAGCCAAGTGGCGCTAAGATGTCCATCGTCACCAAACGCAGAGAACGCAACACGCCTAAACTCCCGAAAAAATTTCAATAATCGGATAAAACTATATTGAAAAAACATACTTTACGATGATATTATCACATTTATCAAATAAAATCAAAGCCGGAGATATTAGATATTCAGAAGCCAATACTGATGACCTTTATGCGTCTTCCTGAACAAAGGAATTCGGGGTCATGTCATTCCAAGCTCTCTCTTTTGACCATAGAAATACCTAGAAACCCCATTTCACCTCTCACAGCCTATTGACATCCAGTGGAAGGTGTATGAAGTGCATGTATAGTCATAAATTTCAAGCAAATTGATAAGGAGGCCCTGGAACAGAGCCTCGATTTCAGATTTTTCACTTTCTGACAGGAAGTTTGCTCCAAAATGAGTTCTGTTTTACTCACAGATATAATTCAAACGGTTTTAGAAACTTGAGTGTTTTCTATCCAATAGTAATAATAATATGCATATTGTACGAGCAAGAATAGAGTACGAGGCCGTTTAAATTGGGCACGATTTTTCCCCAAAGTGAAAATAGCGCCCTCTATCCTCAACTTGGAATGTGTTGAGTGCAGGGAAGCGGTTACATGTGGCAGGCATTGATAAGGGGAGACGGGTGGAGATCTTAGAAACTAACAAATGTCACTGTGGGAGAGAGGGTAATGTATAACATTTACATTATGTCAGGATATGTTATTGTTAGCCATCAGGGACCCTCTGGGAGAAGAGACACAGTCTGGTATCAATAACCATGACAGCCTTGAGTTGGGGAGGAGTGAGCACTTTGGTGTAGAGGTCAGGTTAGATGAAGTGAGGAAGAACAGATATCACTAAGGTTCTGTCTAGCAGCAGAGATGCATTGACTGTTCGGTTAAGGAGGAGGGGACTCAGCCTAGGAGAAAGGGTTAAATATCAGTGCTTGTGTGAAATGTTTTTTTTTGTCTGAATACAGCTGTGTCGACCCTTTGAGAATAATTAAACTAGGTTAAGCTTCTCTAGTGTCTGCGAGTTATTTACTCTGAAAAATAAGAACCTAACAGCTGGCAACAAGCTGATAGGTCTGCTGTTAGAACCAGTAAAGGCCACTTTACCACTCTTGGGTAACGGAATGACTTTGGCTTCCCTCCAGGCATGAGGACAAACAACTTCCTCTAGACTCAGGTTAACGATATGACAGACAGGAGTCAGTGACCATCCTCAGTAGCTCTCCTTCAGATCATGACTCCATTTTGCTCCTTCCTTCCTATAGGCAGAAACTCAAAACAGGAAGCACCCATGCTAAGGTCTATTCAAAGCTGGTCTGACCAATTGGAATCCATGCTTCAAGATTATTTTGTTCCGGGTAGCCTCTGAGAATAACATTGACGTATAGACAGACACGGTGATTGAGTTCATCAGGAAGTGTATAGGGGATGTTGTTCCCACTGTGACTATTAAAACCTACCCAAACCAGAAACCGTGGATAGATGGCAGAAGACGCGCAAAACTGAAAGCATGAACCACTGCCTTTAACCATGGCAAGGTGACTGGGAATATGGTTGAATACAAACAGTGTAAATATTCCCTCCGTAAGGCAATCAAACAGGCAAAACGTCAGTACAGAGACAAAGTGGAGATGTATGTGGCAGGGACTCCAGACAATCATGAATTACAAAGGAAAAACCAGCCACGTCACGGACACCGACGTCTTGCTCCTGGACAAGCTTAACACCTTCTTCACCCACTTTGGATTGTGGGCTCTCGTTCTCTGTTGCTGACGTGAGTAAGACATTTAAGCATGTTAACCCTTGCATGGCTGCAGGCCCAGACAGCATCCCTAGGCGGCGTCCTCAGAACATGCGCAGACCAGCTGGCTGGAGTGTTTACGGACATATTCAATCACTCCTTATCCCAGTCTGCTGTCCCCACTTGCTTCAAGATCTCCACCATTGTTCCTGTACCGAGGAAAGCAAAGGTAACTGAACTAAATGACCATCATCCCGTAGCACTCACTTTTGTCATCATGAAGTGCTTTGAGAGGCTAGTTAAGGATCATATCACCTCTACCTTACCTGACACCCTAGACCCACTTCATTTGCTTACCGCCCAAATAGTTCCACAGACGATGCAATCGCCATCGCACTGCACGCTGCCTTATCCCATCTGGACAAGAGGAATACCTACAGTTGAAGTCGGAAGTTTACATACACATAGGTTGGAGTCATTAAAACTTGTTTTTCAACCACTCCACACATTTCTTGTTAACAAACTATAGTTTTGGCAAGTCAGTTAGGACATCTACTTTGTGCTTGACACAAGTAATTTTTCCAACAATTGTTTACAGACAGATTATTATAATTCAATGTATCACAATTCCAGTGGGTCAGAAGATTACATACATTAAGTTGACATTGCCTTTAAACAGCTTGGAAAATTCCAGATTATGATGTCATGGCTTTAGAAGCTTCTGATAGGCTAATTGACATAATTTGAGTCAATTGCAGGTGTACCTGTGGATGTATTTCAAGGCCTATCTTCAAACTCAGTGCCTCTTTGCTTGACATCATGGGAAAATCAAAAGAAATCAGCCAAGACCTCAGAAAAAAACTGTAGACCTCCACAAGTCTGGTTCATCCTTGGGAGCAATTTCCAAACGCCTGAAGGTACCAGGTTCATCTGTACAAACAATAGTACGCAAGTATAAACACCATGGGACCAGCAAGAAGAAGTGTTCTGTCTCCTGGAGATGAACGTACTTTGGTGCGTAAAGTGCAAATCAATCCCAGAACAATAGCAAAGGACCTTGTGAAGATGATGGAGGAAACAGGTACAAAAGTATCTATATCCACAGTAAAACGAGTCCTATATTGACATAACCTGAAAGGCCGCTCAGCAAGGAAGAAGCCACCGCTTCAAAACCGCCATAAAAACAGACTACGGTTTGCAACTGCACATGGGGACAAAGATCGTACTTTTTGGAGAAATGTCCTCTGGTCTGATGAAACAAAAATATAACTGTTTGGCCGTAATGACCATCGTTATGTTTGGAGGAAAAAGAGGAAGGCTTTATATGTGGATATATTGAAGCAACATCTCAAGACATCAGTCAAGAAGTTAAAGCTTGGTCGCAAATGGGTCTTCCAAATGAACAATGACCCCAAGCATACTTCCAAAGTTGTGGCAAAATGGCTTAAGGACACCAAAGTCAAGGTGTTGGCAGTGGCCATCACAAAGCCCTGATCTCAAACCTATAGAAAATGTATGGGCAGAACTGAAAAAGTGTGTGCGAGCAAGGAGGTCTACAAACCTGTTACACCAGTTACACCAGCTCTGTCAGGAGGAATGGGCCAAAATTCACCCAACTTATTGTGGGAAGCTTGACCCAAGTTAAACAATTTAAAGGCAATGCTACCAAATACTAATTGAGTGTATGTAAACTTCTGACCCACTGGGAATCTGATGAAAGAAATAAAAGCATTCTCTTTACTATTATTCTTACATTTCACATTCTTAAAATAAAGTGGTGATCCTAACTGACCTAAAACAGGGAATTTTTACTAGGATTAAATGTCAGGAATTGTGAAAAACTGAGTTTAAATGTATTTGGCTAAGGTGTATGTAAACTTCTGACTTCAACTGTACGTATGAATGCTGTTCATTTACTATAGCTCAGCATTTAACACCATAGTACCCTCCAAGCTTATCATTAAGTTTGAGACCCTGGGTCTCGACCCCGCCCTGTGCAACTGGGTCCTGGACTTCCTAACGGGCTGCCCCCAGGTGGTGAAGGTAGGAAACAACACCTCCACTTCGCTGATCCTCAACACTGGGGCCCCACAAGGGTGCATGCTCAGCCCCCTCCTGTACTCCCTGTTCACCCATGACTGCATGGCCATGCACACCTCCAACTCAATCATGACACAACAGTAGTAGGCCTGATTACCAACAATGACAAAAAAGCCTACAGGAAGGAGGTGAGGGCCCTGGCGGAGTGATGCCAGGAAAATAACCTCTCCCTCAACGTCAACAAAACAAAGGAGCTGATCGTGGAGTTCAGGAAAAAGCAAAAGGAGCCCGGACCTATCCACATCGACGGGACCACAGTGGAGAAGGTGGAAAGCTTCAAGTTCCTTGCCATACACATCACTGACAATCTGAAATGGTCCACTCAAACAGACAGGGTGGTGAAGAAGGAGCAACAGCTACTCTTCAACCTCAGGTGGCTGAAGAAATTTGGCTTGGCCCCTAAGACCCTCACAAACTTTTACAGATGCACAATTGAGAGCATCCTGTCGGGCTATATCACTGCCTGGTATGGCAACTACACCACCCGCAACCACAGGGCTCTCCAGGGGGTGGTGTGGTCTGCACAACGCATCACCGGGGGCACACTGCCTGCCCTCCAGGACACCTACAGCACCCGATGTCACATGAAGACCAAAAAGATCATCAAGGACATCAACCACACGAGCCACTGTCCGCTATCATCCAGAAGGTGAGGTCAGTACAGGTGCATCAAAGCTGGGACCGAGAAACTGATAAACAGCTTCTATCTCAAGGCCATCAGACTGTTAAATGGCCATCACTAGCCGGCTACCACTGGGTTACTCAACCCTGCACCTTAGAGCCTGCTGCCCTATATATATATAGACATGGAATCACTGGCCACTTTAATAATGGAACACTCGTCACTTAAATAATTTTTACATACTGCTTTACTCATATCATATGCTTTACTCATATCATATGTATATACTGTATTCTATTCTACTTTATTGTAGTCAATGCCATTCCAACATTGCTCGTCCTAATATTTATATATAATTTAAATCCATTATTTTACTTTAAGATGTGTGTATTGTTGTGAATTGTTAGATACTACTGCACTGTTGGAGCTAGAAACACAAGCATTTCACTACACCAGCAATAACATCTGCTAAAAATGTGTATGTGACCAATAACATTTGATTTGAAGTTGTCAATGAGGTTTGTCATTATTGATTGATAACAATTTTTCCACCTCTCCCACACTAACTTTAGAAAATTAAAATGTACAATGCTTTTCTTTCATTATTATTTTTTTTATGCATGAATACGAAGGCTCACTGTTCGTTTTTGGCATTTCCTGCCTAAGTTTGCCGACTCTGCCAATTAAATAATCATTAAAATAATTGGCAACATTAAATGGTTTTGTGATGAATAAGCCATCTGAGTCTATGAAAGATGGCGTTAAATGTCTTTCTGCCCATAGTCATTTAATGTAGTCCAAAGTTTTTTTCAATCATACTTTATATCATTGATCTTGGCTTCATAATACAGTTTCTTCTTCTTTTGTTGAGTTTAGTCACATAAAGTCAGATGTGCAGCCAGACTTATTAGCCACTCCTTTTGCCCCATCTCTTTCAACCATGCAGTTTTTCAATTCCTCAACAATCCATGGAGCCGTAACAGTTCTAGCAGTCAGTTTCTTAACTGGTGCATGTTTATGAATAATTGGAAGAAGCAATTTCATAAATTCATCAAGTGCCGCATCTTATTAATCACATCAGATCAACAAATGTGTTTAACACCATCCACATAGGAGTCAAAGCAAAATATTTTGTATGATCTCTTATACATTATTTTAGGCCCAGCTTTTGGAGCTTGGGCTTTTCTGGATATAGCCACTATATTGTGATAACTTCATCCCATGGGTACAGATACAGCTTTAGAACAAAGTTCTACAGTATTAGTGAAAATGTGATCAATACATGTGGATGATCCTGTTCCTAGTGTTTGTTTCCAGAACAGCTACCTTGTCCTTGAACCTCAGGAACTTGACCACTATCGGCCTGGACCTGTCATCTGGGCCGGTGCTGGGTTTTCCAAGCCTGTGGACATGCTCCACCTAGCTGCTAGGCCAAACAACTCCCCAGACCCAGCCTTGGTCGGCAGGATCCCTGGACAGATATTAGCAATCCCAGCAACTGATGCCAACCGCGTTGCGGGATCCAAACTCAAAAGGTGGCTAGCTAGTAACTAAACGTTTTCAATATAACACTTTTTCAGAGACTTTCAAAACAAACAGAGCACTCCCTCACTCAACAGGAAGTGACGTCACCTGGTTTATCTCTGTATGAGGTTGAAAATGTACAGTGCCTTCAAAGTATTCACACCTCTTGACTTTTTCCACATTTTGTTGCTTTACAGCCTGAATTTGGATTGGTTTGGGTTTCCACAGACCGATGCACTCATATCTTAAACAATAGAACCGGGGACCGATGCATATCGATAAATCCGTTACATCCTTAATGTACATCAAGACTCATACCTAAGGCTTTGCACTCGTCCACGACTGTCTGTCCAGCTGCTTTTAGAATGGCTCCTGATACACCTGCAGAGTGAGATAGGACATGAGTTTAACCTTCAGCTGAAGACCTGTATGATGCAATAATATCGTTTGGCTGATTCGAAAGTTGGAATTGGGGGAGGAGGATCGTACCACAGTTCAGATCGAGGCTCGTGTTTGTACTGCTGACGATGGCGTCCGTTTTCTCCTTAGTGATGTCACCACATACTACCTTGACCTTCACTGGCCCAATTATTGCTTCAATTGTGTTTCCTGGATGAAGGGATTCACAGAGAAAAGGGTAAGTAGCAGGCATTTAGCAGTAGAACACATTTAGCAACAGACTGGAATTGTACGAACCTGTCTGAACACTGGTGTCATCTTCTTCCTCAGAGTTGGTGTTCCACATATCACTGTCATCTTCATCACCATAAAGATCATCCTCAAGATCATCGTCACTGTTGTCTTCAACCTGGTTTTGGAATCACAATGTTTGCATTTAGTTGGTAAGGAAAGGTTAGTACATCAGATTTGTATTTCCTCAACATACTGTACCATCTGGCTTGTCTTCCACTGGTTGAGCCCCAGCTGAAACTCCTGCAGGATCTTGTCCTCATAGATGACGATGTAGATCAGTTTAATGATGGTAGAGGAGCACAGTGATAGATGATCCTGGATGCCCTGGAGGATGGCACCAATAGAATCTGTGCCGCTAAGGCCACCACCACCTACAATGGGAATCATACAAAATTACCTGCATTAGGTGGAGCTGAAAAAAATAGGACAACAAGAACCAATGGATGACTAGATTTTGAATGTGACAATTAAAAATGGCAGCATGGTGGTAGCCTAAAAAAAATATTTGATGGGGTAATTTAGAGTTTTTAATAACAACAGTTTTTTTTAAGAACCTGTAACAACGCTGAATGACTAATAAACCATTGCCCACCAGTGCCAACAGCAGGGAAGGACACGGTGGTGATCTGTTTGTCCTCACAGCACTCCAGGACCTTGGTGACTCGTTGTGTAGCGTCAGCCACAGAGTGGGGCCCCAGTATGTGGATGATGAAGTCACACTGAAGGGCCCCGCCACTGGTCACCCCTGCTGCATCAGCCCTCAGAGGGCCTGGATAAAGCAGATGTCACACACAGAGAGCGAGCAGGCGAGAGAGCGAGCAAGAGAGAGAGAGAGTGCGAATGAGAGTGAGAGTCAGACTGAATGGCTGTGAGCCACCACAGGTGAATTGTTATGGGAGATGGGAGACACTCACAAATGGTTTTGCACTCCTGTTCAACTGCGCTCCCAGCTGCTTTGACAATTGCTGCACTAACTCCTGAAAATAACATGTTTAAAATGAGGTCATATCCTTAAAATCTATTTTTAAAAAGACTGAATGGAGAAAGTTATATTCACAGAATAGCTAATAATGTATTTTCTGTAGTGCGCTAACAATGTACCATTTTATGTTTGTTTTTTCCATATACAGACCTCCTGTTAAGCTGATATCAGCGTTGGTGCTATTCACAATGCCTCTGACAGTTTCTTGAGTAATGTTGCCTTTCCTCAATTCAATTCTGACACCATGGATCTTAACTAGGGGTCGGAAAAGGTCAACATTTCAGCGGCAAACATTATTGTGATGATGACAACCAACGCAAATGTT
Source organism: Salvelinus namaycush (assembly GCF_016432855.1). Classification (NCBI taxonomy): domain Eukaryota; kingdom Metazoa; phylum Chordata; class Actinopteri; order Salmoniformes; family Salmonidae; genus Salvelinus; species Salvelinus namaycush. Next base: position 22,085,474 of record NC_052325.1, on the reverse strand, counting down.
GAAATAGAACAACGGAAATGAATTTAAAATGTAAACAAAGATGTATCAAAATCCAACCTTGATTTGGGGGAAGACTGGACTGAGAAGGTGTGGATGCAGCCTAGATAAAACCCATAACCTTAAGTTATTACACGCATCAACCAAACAAAACCACAGAACATGTCCAACTGAGCCTTAGTCAAACTAAATCTACCTGCTTGATTTTGTGTGGGCGCAGGTTACTTTTGTTAAAGTAATTTCTCAAGGAGTCAAAGATCTTCTGCTCAAAGGCCACTATGAAAATGATTTTGATGCTGGATGAGGTCATCTGTGACGTGTGGCTCTCCAGTCCTTTTAGAATGGCCTTGATGCAATCTTTGGGTTCAATGCCACCTTGCCCTAAAGCAAAAGACATCACCATCCAAAGTGATAAATAGATCGTTTGAAACCAATAACTTTTAGTTTTACACTACATTTCAGTTGAATCACCTGTGCCAATAGTAGGCATGGACACTGTGGCTGCATTCTGGCTCTCACACAGCTGTAGGACCTTCTCTATGGAGGTGATGATATCTGCAGAATTCTTGGGCCCAACCATCTGAGCTATGTTTTTACAGTTTAGGTTCCCACCACATGTGAGCACAACACCATCGGCCTTCAGCATACCTGGGGAAATTGGGACACAAAGTCAATTCTACAAACCTCAATGCACTTCAATTTCTGGACAAATAAAGACTTAATATAATAATACTCAACCAATTATTTTGCATTCATCTTCTACAGATTTCCCAGCCGCTTTCAGGATGGCTCCAGAAACCCCTGTCAAGTCATTGAGTATGAGATATGTTAAAGAGCGACAATCAAAAAAATGTTTGAAAACAGCCTTTGTGGAAACATTTATTCTGACATTTTTTCCATGCCAAAAATGAAAACATGAAGCAGACCAAAGTTTGTTCCTTTAAAAACCTGCTGTATTTAAAATGTTGTGTTCTTCAGCTTGGAAAATAAATACATGTGACTCTGGATGACAACATAATGTTTGTTTGAAACATCAGGGCTGTTTTCCTAACAAAGTTAAATTTGCTTAGTGTTTTGTTTCTTTGCCACGATCCTAACGAGTATTGCGATACTGGTATCATCCCGGCCCTAGAGGTTATTAAGAACAAAAAGGCTATGTCACGGAATGAAGGGTACGTAACAGTTTTCCTTGGATTGGTTTTATTTCAATCCTGCCCACATGCCCACAGCACACAAGTAATCAACAATTCGGAGTGGCAGCTGAACACGACTGATCATAATGCACAGCACACTGACCATGGACAAATTGGTTTAACTTTGGATATCCCTACGGGGCTAGTTAGGGACCATCAGTAAATTACACAATGTACAGTTGAAGTCGGAAGTTTACATACACCTTAGCCAAATACATTTAAACTCAGTTTTTCACAATTCCTGGCAATTTAATCCGAGTAAAAATTCCCTGTCTTAGGTCAGTTAGGATCACCACTTTATTTTAAGAATGTGAAATGTCAGAATAATAGTAGAGAGAATTATTTATTTGAGCTTTTATTTCTTTCATCACATTCCTAGTGGGTCAGAAGTTTACATACACTCAATTAGTATTTGGTAGCATTGCCTTTAAATTGTTTAACTTGGGTCAAATGTTTCAGGTAGCCTTCCACAAGCTTCCCACAATAAGTTGGGTGAATTTTGGCCCATTCCTCCTGACAGAGCTGGTGTAACTGAGTCATGTTTGCAGGCCTCCTTGCTCGCACACACTTTTTCAGTTCTGCACACACATTTTCTATGGGATTGAGGTCAGGGCTTTGTGATGGCCACTCCAATACCTTGACTTGTTGTCCTTAAGCCATTTTGCTACAACTTTGGAAGTATGCTTGGGGTCATTGTCCATTTGGAAGACCCATTTGCGACCAAGCTTTAACTTCCTGACTGATGTCTTGAGACATGTTGCTTCAATATATCCACATAATTTTCCTACCTCATGATGCCATCTATTTTGTGAAGTGCACCAGTCCCTCCTGCAGCAAAGCACCCCCACAACATGATGCTGCCATCACCGTGCTTCATGGTTGGGATGGTGTTCTTCGGCTTGCAAGCCTCCCCCTTTTTCCTCCAAACATAACAATGGTCATTATGGCCAAACAGTTATATTTTTGTTTCATCAGACCAGAGGACATTTCTCCAAAAAGTACGATCTTTGTCCCCATGTGTAGTTGCAAACCGTAGTCTGGCCTTTATGGCGGTTTTGGAGCAGTGGCTTCTTCCTTGCTGAGCAGCTTTTCAGGTTATGTTGATATAGGACTCGTTTTACTGTGGATATAGATACTTTTGTACCTGTTTCCTCCATCATCTTCACAAGGTCCTTTGCTGTTGTTCTGGGATTGATTTGCACTTTTCGCACCAAAGTACATTCATCTCCAGGAGACAGAACGCGTCTCCTTCTTTAGCGGTATGACGGCTGCGTGGTCCCATGGTGTTGATACTTGCGTACTATTGTTTGTACAGATGAACATGGTACCTTCAGGCGTTTGGAAATTGCTCCCAAGGATGAACTTGTGGAGGTCTACAATTATTTTTCTGAGGTGTTGGCTGATTTCTTTTGATTTTCCCATGATGTCAAGCAAAGAGGCACTGATTTTGAAGGTAGGCCTTGAAATACATCCACAGGTACACCTCAAATTGACTTAGGCTAATTGACATAATTTATCAGAAGATTCTAAAGCCAACACATAATTTTCTGGAATTTTCCAAGCTGTTTACAGGCACAGTCAGCTTAGTGTATGTAAACTTCTGACCCACTGGAATTGTGATAGAGTTAATTATAAGTGAAATAATCTGTCTGTAAACAATTGTTGGAAAAATTACTTGAGTCATGCACAAAGTAGATGTCCTAACCGACTTGCCAAAACTATAGTTTGTTAACAAGAAATTTGTGGTGGTTGCAAAACAAGTTTTAATGACTCCAACCTAAGTGTATATAAACTTCCAACTTCAACTGTACATTGGACAATATTTGTAAATTTCAATAGGTCCAAATTGCAATGACATAAAAACCTCAAACCAACTAGTATTTGTAGAAATTAATATACAAATATTGAAATAATTTAATGAGAAAACTAAAAAGGTGTGTGTAACATGAAAATATTCTCCCATTTATATTGTGTAATATATTGACTAGCCCCACATATAGGCTATCCAAAGTCAAACCAACTTTGCCAAAGTCGTGCACCGGCCGGCTGAAGCTAATTGGCGAAAGAAGTTTGCTAGCTAACCTAGGCTACTTCCAGCCACAAGACCTGGTTAGACTGTTTTAAAGTTATCTAGAAGGGTGAGTGACTGTAACTGTGTACTGTTTTTGTCAGAGTGAATGTAGAAACTCTTCCCATGTGCGAACATATACAAGAGACACACACATCAAAGCACGGCTCCAAGACCTAAATCTCATTCTCAGGTGCGTTTCCTAATGAGGACGATTGAAACCGAGGCTAAATCAGTAAGTTCAGCAACCCTCTAAAGACTTGCGACTAACCTGAACTAAAACCTAAAAGTCTAAAGTGAGATAATTTGCCTAATTGTAAACATTGAAACTGACACTTACCAGAGTTCAGATTCAGATTTTGGTTGTTGGAATTCACTACGACATCCACTGTCTCTTTGGTGATGTCGCCCTTCTTCAGGATCACTGACACGCCACCTATAATCACTGTTAATAGAGGAGAGAAGTCTGAGTGAGGACACGGCATGCTATAGGTTTTAGTATTTAGTATTATAGTATTTATCTTTATGGTAACACAAAAATGAAGGAAATAACCTTTGATGTCTGAACCTGGTTTAGCCGCTAGGGGTGGTGGTGGAGGTGTGCTTTGTGAGGCGTTGGCTGCAGGGGGAGAAGTTGGTGTTGTGCCTGTTGCTGGTTTGCTGGTTTTTTGTTGACGACGATAACCCTGTTAAATTAAGCAGGACAAAAGAGGTTTCACTTTCAACAGGAATACTTCACCCCATTTACAAATGCCACTGTACATTTCCTCTTCAATCACACCCATGAATGTACCGTGGTTTGACTTGGTATGTTAAATCTAAGGTAGAGCCGGGTGGCATTAGAAACAAAAAAAACCTGTCCAACTAGATCAACATGGAATGCTATGTGGAGAAGCAGACTTACCTTTCCTTCAATGGCTGATTGGAACTCCCCCACTAGCTTGGCATCAGAGTCGATCACAAATATGCTCCTCAGTTGGGGGGATTTCTGATCAGCGTAGATGAAATCTAGGATTCCCTTGATAACTGCTACACAGCTTTCTTTGACAGAAAAACCAAAGGTGCCATACCCCATCACTGGCATGCCTAAGGAGACACACTTCTTTTTTTCTGCTCCCAATAAACTGTCCCTGACAGCAGACTGCAGATAGACAGTGTTGAGAGGTGTGGAAGCCTTCCCCAATACAGGAATGCCTGCATAGATGAGGTGTTTAGCTCCAAGGGTTCCTGGGTTGGACAAGGCCACATCTCCCGCCTGTAGAGTTTGCCTTTCCTTCAGGAACTTGTCACACACCTTCCTGATCTCAGGCCCACCCATCTGAAGGAATTGTTTGGCGATCGGAGTATCGAAGGCCAGGCTGCTGCTCAGAGGGCAGATCAGAGCATCTGCAGCATGTTGGGAGATGTTACCCTGACCCACGGTTAAAGTGATGCACCCTTCTATGTCGTAGCTGTATTCCTGGCAGTGGGTAATCAATGGTGATAGGTAGAGCTTACACCCTAACTCCTTGGCCTTAGCCTGCAGAGCAACTCGGTTCTTCTCCAGGACTTTGGACTTGCCGGCTTCGGAGTATGTGTACTTCTCCGTCGTTATTGTACTGACCTGCTGTTTCACTGCATCTAAGGCCTCTTTGATTTTATCGCTCGCTGCAGTGATCTTCAGGCAAGGGGATCCTTGTGTTTTGCATGGCAGTATAGTCACGCCAAGGGCCTTCATTTCAGGGACCTCTGAGAGTTTCATACAAGAGGCCACATACTGTACTTCCTGCACTGATTTGAGAGGGACGTCCGCTGTTTCTGGCTTCTTGTTATCCAGGTATCCCCTTAACTTCCCTGACACATCTGCTACAACATTGGAGAAACCACAGACACCGATCTTCTCCTGCGAAACTGAGATGCTGACATTGTGGTTGTTCTTGGTGGATTTGAGCTCACCTTCGAGTCCGGCAAAGAACTGCAGCCATTGTTCGCCTTTTGTCACGTGGGTTTGGTCTGGTGTGAGTTTGATGACTTCCTCTTTGATGACCTCGTGTAGTTTGTCTTCAGCTCTCTGGATGTCAGTTCTATCTGCCAGGATCTGGATGGAATCATTACCAAGGAGGAACACAGATGATATGTTGTTCTGGGCAAAGTGGTTCTTCTCAATCTTCTTCAGGTCCACAGACTTTAGGAACTCCATCAGAGGCATTGATATGTCAAGGAGTTTGGCTTCAACGTTCCCCAGGGCCTCTTTCACAGCACCTTCTGCTGTGCTCACCTGGTTCTCCAAACCCTTTAGGCAGATGATAAAGCTTTCTTCATCTTTAGAAAACCCTACGTCCACTATTTTACCAGAGACAAGATCACAAATGAAATCCAGCTTTTCCTTAGAGTCCAGTGGGATTTTTCTTAATACCGTGTTCCTCTCCCTCTCAAGCTCATCACTAGCATTTTTCACCATTTGCTCAATCTTCTCCACTAGGGTCTTCACCTCATTCTGCACACACACCACCACTATCTCAGCACTGGTGATCCTGTGAGAGATGCTAGCGCCAGGGGATTTGAGGCCAAGACAACCGCTCTCGATCCTTTCCCAGACCTCCACCTCTATGGGCAGCTGAACCTCTTTATATTTCTCTAGCAAGGCCAGAGCCTCTCTCCGGGCTTTCCTCTCCCATGTAGGGAACAATCTGAGCATGCCCAAAGACTCATTCTCCATGGTCATGTCCAGTTCCATCTGAGGGGGTTCTGTACTCATGTTGAAGGAAACTCTAGCATGGACCCTAAGGAGAACAGTTGTAATTTCCTGCTTGCGGGTCTCGTCACGGTTAATGAAGTCAAGGAGTTCCACACTGAGTGGAAGGATCACTTTAGTGGGGATGTCTGGGAGGAGGGCTGTTTGTCCCGTCAAAGCCTTCTGCAGGCTGGAGTAGAACAGCTGAGCTATGAGGTCGACCCCACCAAAATGATGCTTGTGTTCTGACACCTGATGGGCAACTGGAACAAGGAAAACAGGGGACAGAATTAATTACTACTGAATTGCCTTAAAGACATCATCCATTTCTCCTGTTGAAAAGTGATATCCCAAGTAGAAATACAGTATACACACTAAAGCTAAAAAAATATACAGTGTCAGTCAAAAGTTTAGACTAACCTACTTATTCAAGGGTTTTTCTTTATTTTTACTATTTTCTACATTGTAGAATTATAGTCAAGATATCAAGACTATGAAATAACACACATGGAATCATGTAGTAACCAAAAAAGTGATAAACAAATATTTTATACTCTTCAAAGTAGCCACCCTTTGCCTTGATGACAGCTTTGCACACTCTTGGCATTCTCTCAACCAGCCTAACCTGGAATGCTTTTCCAACAGTCTTGAAGGACTTCGCACATATACTGAGAACTTGTTGGCTGCTTTTCCTTCACTCGCGGTCCAACTCATCTCAAACTACCTCAATTGGGTTGAGGTCGGGTGATTGTGGAAGCCAGGTCATCTGATGTAGCACATCACTCTCCTTCTTGGTCAAATGGCCCTTACACAGCCTGGAGGTGTTAGGTCATTGTCTCGTTGAAAAACAAATGACAGTCCCACTAAGCGCAAACCAGATGGGATGGCGTATCGCTGCACAATGCTGTGGTAGCCATGCTGGTTAAGTGTGCCTTGAATTCAAAATAAATCACGAGTGTCACCAGCAAAGCCCCCCCACACCATCAAACCATGCTTCACGGTGGAAACAACACATGCAGAGATCATCCGTTCACCTATTCTGCATTTCACAAAGACACAGCGGTTGGAACCAAATTTGGACTCCTCAGACCAAAGGACAGACTTCCACCGGCGGTCTAATGTCCATTGCTCGTGTTTCTTGGCCCAAGCAAGTCTCTTCTTCTTACTGGTGTCCTTGCAGCAATTCAACCATGAAGGCCTGATTCACGCAGTCTCCTCTGAACAGTTGATGTTTAGATGTGTCTGTTACTTGAACTCTGAAGTATTTATCTGGGCTGCAATTTCTGAAGCCGGTAACTCTAATGAACTTCTCATCTGCAGCAGAGGTAACTTTGGGTCTTCCTTTCCTGTGGCGGTCCTCATGAGAGCCAGTTTCATCATAGCGCTTGATGGTTTTTGCGACTGCACTTGAAGAAACATTCAAAGTTCTTGAAATTTTGCAGATTGACTGACCTTCGTGTCTGAAAGTAATGATGGACTGTCGTTTCTCTTTGCTTATTTGAGCTGTACATGCCATAATATGGACTTAGTCTTTTACCAAATAGGGCTATCTTCTGTATACCACCCATACCTTGTCACAACACAACTTAAACACATTAAGAGTGAAAGAAATGTCACAAATTAACAAGGCACACCTCTTAATTTAAATGCATTCCAGGTGACTACCTCATGAAGCTGGTTGAGAGAATGCCAAGATAGTGCAATGGGTGGCTACTTTGAAGAATCTAAACTATAAAATATATTTTGATTTGTTGAACACGTTTTTGGTTACTACGTGATTCCATACAGTTGAAGTCAGAAGTTTATATACACTTAGGTTGGAGTCATGAAAACTCGTTTTTCAACCACTCCACAAATTTCTTGTTAACAAACTATAGTTTTGGCAAGTTGGTTAGGACATAACTACTTTGTGCATGACACAAGTAATTTTTCCAACTATTGTTTACAGACATATTATTTCACTGTATCACAATTCTAGTGGTTCAGAAGTTTACATACACTAAGTTGACTGTGCCTTTAAACAGCTTGAAAAATTCCAGAAGATTGTGTCATGGCTTTGGAAACTTCTGAAAGGCTAATTGACATCATTTGAGTCAATTTGAGGTGTACCTGTGGCTGTATTTCAAGGCCTGCCTTCAAACTCAGTGCCTCTTTGCTTGACATCATGGGAAAATCAAAAGAAATCAGCCAACACCTCAGAAAAATAATTGTAGACCTCCACAAGTTCATCCTTGGGAGCAATTTCCAAACGCCTGAAGGTACCACGTTCATCTGTACAAACAATAGTACGCAAGTATCAACACCATGGGACCACGCAGCCGTCATACCGCTCAAGAAGGAGACGCATTCTGTCTCCTAGAGATGAACGTACTGTGGTGCGAAAAGTGCAAATCAATCCCAGAACAACAGCAAAGGACCTTGTGAAGATGATGGAGGAAAAAGGTAAAAAAAGTATCTATATCCACAGTAAAACAAGTCCGATATCGTCATAACCTGAAAGGCCGCTCAGCAAGGAAGAAGCCACTGCTCCAAAACCGCCATAAAAAAACAGACTACGGTTTGCAACTGCACATGGGGACAAAGATCGTACTTTTTGGGGAAATGTCCGCTAGTCTGATGAAACAAAAATATAACTGTCTGGCCATAATGACCATCATTATGTTTGGAGGAAAAAGGGGGAGGCTGGCAAGCTGAAGAACACCATCCCAACCATGAAGCACGTAGGTGGCAGCATCATGTTGTGGGGGTGCTTTGCTGCAGGAGGGACTGGTGCACTTCACAAAATAGATGGCTTCATGAGGTAGGAAAATGATGTGGATATATTGAAGCAAAATCTCAAGACATCGGTCAGGAAGTTAAAGCTTGGTCGCAAATGGGTCTTCCAAATGGACAATGACCCCAAGCATACTTCCAAAGTTGTGGCAAAATGGCTTAAGGACAACAAAATCAAGGTGTTGGAGTGGCCATCACAAAACCCTAACCTCAACCCTATAGAAAATGTGTGGGCATAACTGTAAAAGCGTGTGCGAGCAAGGAGGCCTACAAACCTGACTCAGTTACACCAGCTCTGTCAGGAGGAATGGGCCAGAATTCACCCAACTTATTGTGGGAAGCTTGTGGAAGGCTACCCGAAACGTTTGACCCAAGATAAACAATTTAAAGGCAATGCTACCAAATACTAATTGAGTGTATGTAAACTTCTGACCCACTGGGAATGTGATGAAAGAAATAAAAGCTGAAATAAATCATTCGCTCTACTATTATTCTGACATTTCACATTCTTAAAGTGAAGTGGTGATCCTAACTGACCTAAGACAGGGAATTTTTACTTGGATTAAATATCAGGAATTGTGAAAAACTGAGTTTAAAATGTATTTGACTAAGGTGTATGTAAACGTCCGACATCAACTGTATCTGTTATTTCACAGCTCTGATGTCTTCACTATAGTTCTACATTGTAGAAAATAGTAAAAATAATGAAAAACCCTGGAATGAGTAGGTGTGTTCAAACTTTTGACTGGTATTCTATATGTTTTGAGCAAAATTGTGTTTTTTTTAGAAAACTTCAATCTTCAAGGAGTAGGTCTGATGGTCAGATGTGATGTCATCAGCCTCCCTCCTCACTTGAGGAACAATAGGAGCAATAGAGAACAGAAGAAGAAAGTCCTCCTCCCTCACTTGTGCCATTTCATGTCATACTGGGACCACCTATTGAGATGTGCATTTTGTTAAAACCTCTTTGGACTAGGCGTTCCGCTAGCGGGACAACTTCCGGTGAAACTGGAGGGCGTGCAATTCAAATAAATAATCATAAAAATTATGGATATTGGGCCTCCCGGGTGGCGCAGTGGTCTAGGGCACTGCATCGCAGTGCTAACTGCGCCACCAGAGTCTCTGGGTTCGCGCCCAGGCTCTGTCGCAGCCGGCCGCGACCGGGAGGTCCGTGGGGCGACGCACAATTGGCATAGCGTCGTCCGGGTTAGGGAGGGTTTGGCCGGTAGGGATATCCTTGTCTCATCGCGCTCCAGCGACTCCTGTGGCGGGCCGGGCGCAGTGCGCGCTAACCAAGGGGGCCAGGTACACGGTGTTTCCTCCGACACATTGGTGCGGCTGGCTTCCGGGTTGGAGGCGCGCTGTGTTAAGAAGCAGTGCGGCTTGGTTGGGTTGTGCTTCGGAGGACGCATGGCTTTCGACCTTCGTCTCTCCCGAGCCCGTACGGGAGTTGTAGCGATGAGACAAGATAGTAATTACTAGCGATTGGATACCACGAAAATTGGGGAGAAAATGGGATAAAATTTATTTAAAAAAATAAAAAAATAAAAAATAAAAAAATATGGATATTAAACATTTAGGTGCATACAAGTGTCTTATATCGGTTGAAAGCTTAAATTCTTGTTAATCTAACTGCACTGTGCGATTTACAGTAGCCATTACAGCAAATGCACGCCATGCGATTGTTTGAGTACGGCGCCCCACATCAAAAAAAATTCCACCGGCACAGGTTTCATAAATTCACAAATAGCGATTAAATATTCAATTACTTTTTGAAAACCTTCCTCTGATTTGTCATCCAAAGGGTCCCAGCTATAACATGTGGTGTCGTTTTGTTAGATAAAATCCTTCTTTATATCCCAAAAAGTCTGTTTAGTTGGCGCCATCGATTTGAGTAATCCACTTGTTCAACATGCAGAAAAAGGAATCCGAAAATATACCACTTTGTTTCAACAACTATTGACTCCTCAGATACCCTAGAATGTAATCAAACTATAATATTTCTTACGGAAAGAAGTATGTTCAATAGGAAATCGATTTTAGCAGGTGCGTCTTGTCTTCATCGCGGTCCCAAACACGAATTTCCAAGACTGTGTCCCTCTACTAAAACTCATATTATGAGTTTCCAAAAACTCATAAACTCAGTAACTTCCAAAACTTATTTGTTTTGGAAGTTACAAGCCTGAAACCTTGAACATAGACTGCTGACACCCTGTGGATGCCATAGGAATTGCATCCTGGGAGCTAGAATTCAGTATGCCCCTATACTTTCCATTGTAAGAGCATGGGCCCTCCCCCCAAAAATTCTGGTTTGTTTTTCTTTGGATTTTCTCCTACCATATCTATTGTGTTATAGTCTCCTATATTATTTTAACATTTTTACAAACCTCTAAGTATTTCCTTTCCAATGGTACCAATTATATGCATATCTTGGCTTCAGGGCCTGAGCAACAGGCAGATTACTTAGGGCATGTCAGTCAGGCGGAAATTGAGAAAAAAGGGGCCTAGCCCTTTAAGTAAATCAGGTGTTAAATTAGGTGAAAATGAGACTGGAGGAGGACTTGAACACTATATTGTATTTCCAAGCTCATCAATTGTAACTGTTTGGAAATACCAGGATAGCACACGGATGTAACGCATTACGCTTTGAAATGCATAATATACAATGTGCATGTACAACTATTGATACAACTGTAGGCCTACACACAACATCATTTCTAGAGCATAATGTAATTGAAAAGGGCCCTACCATGACAGTCTTCAAAGGTGATGACCATGCTCTTGCCCTTTGTAACCCAAATCTGGGACCTGATAGCCCCTCCTTTGCTCCTCCTGCTGGAGAAGTAGAGATTCAGGGCCTCCTCCACCCCTCCTTTGATTTGGCTCATGTCCCCCTGGACAAGTACAGAGTCTGTCAGCTCTAAACGGCAAGCCCCAATCTCCATGCCCTGGAACTTCTTTGACAAGCATTTCCTAAGGAAGGACTTTATGTCTGTGGAACATGGATAGTTAGATTGATAGTTAGATTAGTGTTGTATTTCGCTGTTTGGTCATGCAACTTAATTGAATGGTGTAATAGTGATATGGCGTATACATATTTGTGATGTATCTGTGGACCCACCAATGTCCTGTTTGAAGGTGACCACTACTCTTTCTCCATCGTCAAGGGTCTCCCAGACATGTTCAGTGCCTTGGCTGCAGCTGCCGATGTATAGAGAGACAATGTCGCACTTGCAGGTCTCGTTGAACCCAGTCAGGATGAAGCGTCTTTTGTCCAGTTTCCCTTCAACAGCAGTCTCATTGTACACCTGCACAGAAATGCCATACTGATGCTCCTTCTTGGCAAGGACTTTCTCTGCATCTGAGAGGAGGTAGTAGGTACAGTATTTATTGGTGGGTATGAATGATCAAGCAGACTCAAGAAATTCACTCATGTAATGTTCACTTGATGATATAAGTAGATGACATGTCACAATGTCATCACGTCACAATGTCATCACATGTCACAGTGTCACAATGTCAATGTCATCACATGTAACAATGTAAATTATCTGAGATACAAAGACTAAAAAAAAATCAACATATACTTGTTTCAAATAGCAGCTATTGTATTCTAGTGACTGAGAAGGAATCATTTCCTTATGAGCCCTATTCCCAGCTGAGATGACTAATGGTATTTTACAGTCAAAGGAAAGTAACCTCTGAATGATACACAAGTATCATAGTTTATCTAATTAGTGCTTATCCTGACAGGTACAAAGTTGAACTGTCCACTGAAAGCAATACAAGTGGTTAACAACTCCCACATACAGTAAATCCACAATATAATATTCACTTGAAGAAAGAACATTTTAATTAGATGAGTCTATGGGAAAACACTCCTTACCTGACTGACAGGACAGTTTAAGAACCCAGCTATTCTTTCCATGTCTTGTAATGCTGACCTCTCCTTCTTCTGAAGCAAACTGCTCAAAATACAAGTTAAGGAGCTCCTTTTCACATTCCTTGGTGGTTCTGACAAGTAGTAATTTTATGTCATCATCCGTCACTGAATCTGAAAAATAAACAGACACACAGAATGAACATTACTGTGGTTTCCCTATTGATTTAATATCTTATTAAAGATATGTCAATATTTAACTTTTTGATTTTTTCCCCCCCACAGTGGTTTAGATGGTACAATTATTCTCTACACCATGCTAGTTTATTTTGTCACATAAACTGAAATCAGGAAAATGATTAGAGTTTTAGCAACCAGGAAATTGCGGAGCGAATTCTGCATAGTGCAACTTTAAGTATATTTATGAATATGAGTCTTACCCGCTAGACTCTCTGACACTGGCTGATACATCACAGACAAAGACAGAGAGAAAACACATTAGTAGGTCCAAATGATGTAATGCTGTAATGCTGTATATTGCCAACTCTAACTTGATACAATATAAGCAACACATAAAGAATTACCTTCTCTTCAACGTTAGGTGAAGACTTTCCTAGAGAAGTCAGTTTGTCTTTTGTAGGGCGAGGGAAGACTGGTGGTTTAACTTTCTTCACTTCTGTTTCACCGTCATCTTCCTTCAGTTTCACTTGAAGCTCAACCACCCCAAAAGGGATTTTGAAATCAATTTTATGGCATTTTCTAGCCAACACTTTCTGCAGAGCTGAGGAGGAATTGACAGACCATCATTACATACTTATCTTACAAAGACTTATGTGGCTCCTAAGACACAGGTTACATTACTGAACTAAATTCATTTGGTATTTGGAGCTCTATACCCACCGGGTACATACGTCAATTCAACGTCTATTTCACGTTGGTTCAACGTAACTTCATTGAAATGACGTGGAAACAACATTGATTCAACCAGTGTGTGCCCATTGGGATAGTTTCTAACACCATTATCACCATTCAGCACAGCCTACTCACAAGGCTCAGTGTTATATGGCCTATTTATACAATAAATGGGTCTAATCCTGAATGCTGATTGGTTAAAACCGTATTCCAGCCGGTGTCTATTCCACAAGTTAACACCAGCTAAATGTGACGTTAAAATGCCTATTTACTCTGTTCCATCTGACTGGGCAATCCAATGTCTCAACCCAGCCAGGCAATTTATAAACTCCACTATAAAAAGCATCTAGACATTATCTCACATTTCTTTTAGACTAACATTTAGTTTTCAACAGCGGAGATTTGTATAAACCTTGCTGTCGGTCTACGACATTTGAAACATTGTTTCAATATTTAAATTAGATCTCCAGCTGTCATATACAGTGGGGCAAAAAAGTATTTAGTCAGCCACCAATTGTGCAAGTTCTCCCACTTAAAAAGATGAGAGAGGCCTGTAATTTTCATCATAGGTACACTTCAACTATGACAGACAAAAGGAGATTTTTTTTCTCTCCAGAAAATCACATTGTAGGATTTTTAATGAATTTATTTGTAAATTATGGTGGAAAATAAGTATTTGGTCAATAACAAAAGTTTATCTCAATACTTTGTTATATACCCTTTGTTGGCAATGACAGAGGTCAAACGTTTTCTGTAAGTCTTCACAAGGTTTTCACACACTGTTGCTGGTATTTTGGCCCATTCCTCCATGCAGATCTCCTCTAGAGCAGTGATGTTTTGTGGCTGTTGCTGGGCAACACGGACTTTCAACTCCCTCCAAAGATTTTCTATGGGGTTGAGATCTGGAGACTGGCTAGGCCACTCCAGGACCTTGAAATGCTTCTTACGAAGCCACTCCTTCGTTGCCCGGGCGGTGTGTTTGGGATCATTGTCATGCTGAAAGACCCAGCCACGTTTCATCTTCAATGCCCTTGCTGATGGTAGGCTTTGTTACTTTGGTCCCAGCTCTCTGCAGGTCATTCACTAGGTCCCCCCATGTGGTTATGGGATTTTTGCTCACTGTTCTTGTGACCATTTTGACCCCACGGGGTGAGATCTTGCGTGGAGCCCCAGATCGAGGGAGATTATCAGTGGTCTTGTATGTCTTCCATTTCCTAATAATTGCTCCCACAGTTGATTTCTTCAAACCAAGCTGCTTACCTATTGCAGATTCAGTCTTCCCAGCCTGGTGCAGGTCTACAATTTTGTTTCTGGTGTCCTTTGACAGCTCTTTGGTCTTGGCCATAGTGGAGTTTGGAGTGTGACTGTTTGAGGTTGTGGACAGGTGTCTTTTATACTGATAACAAGTTCAAACAGGTGCCATTAATACAGGTAACGAGTGGAGGACAGAGGAGCCTCTTAAAGAAGAAGTTACAGGTTTGTAGGTGACCAAATACTTATTTTCCACCATAATTTGCAAATAAATTCATAAAAAATCCTACAATGTGATTTTCAGGATTTTTTTCCCTCATTTTGTCTGTCATAGTTGAAGTGTACCTATGATGAAAATTACAGGCCTCTCTCATCTTTTTAAGTGGGAGAACTTGCACAATTGGTGGCTGACTAAATACTTTTTTGCCCCACTGTAGTAATATAGTAACGTGTCGCGAGTCGGGACGAGACAGACAGACAGGCAGTGTTTCTCAGCCAGTCGAAATTATGAATCAGCTGACATAATTTTTATGGATATATACAAAGAAATGTCAATTGAAAAAAGGTCAAATGAAACAAAGTGCAGCTAGTTTGCAGTCTTTCAAGCTACAGTTAGAAGTGATTGTTTTATCTGTGTTGTTGGCTAGCTCCTCTGAACAACAGTGTCCTGAAGAGTGAGCACGTTTTCTATGCAAGGAGAAATCGCGCCTCATTAGCTCATTGTTATGGATGTATCCAAATAAATGTCATTAGAAAACAGCTTAAACTAATGCAAATGCAGCTACTTTGTTGTTATTCTGGCTAGAAAGGGATAAGAACGTTGCCAGCCATTATGGAAATGGGACATTTAGAACGAACGACTGGGTCGCATCCATAGATACAGAACAAAATGACTGAATGACTGGGTCACGTCTATGGCAACCAAACCGATAGAACAAACAACCAGCCGGCTTGGGTAGCAACCCTAGATTTGTGTCGGGACTATATCTTGTGGAAGGAAGAAATAGTATGAATAAATTCATCCAAATAAGGTTTTTAATTTAAATAAGTCAATCATTATTTCAATATGTTGGTAACCCGTTGTGTAAAAGTGATACTGTCCTCGAAAATGGTGTTTGGAGAATATATTGGCACGGTTTGCCAGCCCTCGATTTCGTCTCGGGCCTAACAACACCCGTGCCAATATATCCTCCAAACGCCGGCTTCTCAGGCATTATCACTTAAATACCATGCTAAGAGCTGTTCTTAAGCACGACGCAACTCGGATTGCTTGGATACAGCCCTTAGCCGTGGTATATTGACCATATACCACAAACCCCGGACGTGCCTTATTGCTATTATAAACTGGTTACAAACATAATTAGAACATAAAAAATATGTTTTGTCATACCCCTGGTATATGGTCTCATACAGTGGTGTAAAGTACTTAAGTAAAAATACTTTAAGGTACTACTTAAGTTGTTTTTTGGAGGTATCTGTATTTTACTTGACTATTTCTATTTTTGACAACTTTTACTTCACTACATTCCTAATTAAAATAATGTACTTTTTACTCCATACATTTTGCCTGACACCCAAAAGTACTCGTTACATTATGAATGCTTAGCATGACAGGAAAATGATCCAATTCACACAAGAGAACAACCCTGGTCATCCCTACTGCCTCTGATCTGTCCGACTCACTTAACACGTGCTTCGTTTGTAAATTATGTCTGAGTGTTGGAGAGTGGCCCTATCTATCCGTAAATTTAAAAAAAAATAAGAAAATGGTGCTTCTGGTTTTCTTAATATAAGGACATTGAAATAATTCATAACTTTATTTTTGTACTTAATTATAAACTGGGTGGTTTGAGCACTGAATACTGATTGGCTGAAAGCCGTGGTATATCAGACCATATACCACGGATATGACAAAACATTTATTTTTACTGCTCTTATTACGTTGGTAACCAATTTATAATAGCAATAAGGCACCTCGGGGGTTTGTGATATATGGCCAATATACCACAGCACTGCGCATTGCGTCGTGTTTAAGAGCAGCCCTTACCCGTGGTATATTGGACATTTACCACACCTCCTCGGGCCTTATTGCTTAAATAGACCTTTATGGATGTGTCTTTATTCATAGGCCTAAATTTTGTATTAGGACAAATTGGAATAATTACCTGCATCTTCATGGTAAACGAGCAAAGCCTTCCTCTTGTCCCCAGGATAGTCTTGAATTTGTAATGTCTCTCCTCCAGACTTTCTTTTGTTTTTAAAGTGCAAATCCAACTTGGGTCTGATTTTGTCTATGTCGTCTGGCAGACCCTCCAATACCAGCGTTTTTTCAGTCATTATGTTCAGACAGTTGTCGTACTGTCCTACTTCGATTGAAGCAGCATATTTGTATGTGTCAATTCTTTCAGCAACTTCGATTTCCTGTTGTAAAACACATATTTTGTTTCCGGTTATTATGGAAAATCAGTTGCTATTACATTGCGTTGCTCTCTGTAGCAACTTTCACTTTTGATTTCGACCCCATGTGACTTCGAGGAACTTGAGTAGGTTACAAAAGGTAATCAATTCGTCGTGATATTTGACTGTAGGAAACCGTATCAGTCCGTATTTTCTCAGGCCGATTCGGTAAGTTAACATTACTTGCAACTGACCATGAATGAATCTGTCATATAAAAAGTAACATGATCGCAATAATAATTGTTAGACTTTTACGCAGATAATGGGTGACTCTGACGCCGCCAAGCCGCTTGTGAATGGAAAGGTAGCGTAAATTCATGTAGGCCAATTGGACAATAATTTCCTTTGACTATTCTTTTTTTCGAAATACATTACATCTCTTTTTATAAATAGATGGATAACGTCGACGATGAAGAACAGAAACTGTCTGTAGCTAAGGAAGAGCTGAAACAATTGACGGTAGGCCTGTTTGCAGAGTTTAGCTATTAATCTGTCAAATTAATGTTTTTTACATAAATATTTATTTCCTATTATTATGCAGAAACAACTTGAGAAGGCAGAGGACGAAAAATCTAGGCTGCAGTTGGCAAAACTGAGCGCAGAAGATTCAAAGAAAGAGGCTTCAAAAGATTTGACAGCCCTTCAACAACAGGGGCAGCGACGTCAGGAGGAGTTCTCTCAAACTGTGAAAGGGATACAGGTAGTCACTTACCTGCCCGTGGCTGAACGCCTTTTAAAATAACATTCACTCAATGGATAATTATATTACATTTACTACTGTAGTTTTATCTGTATAGTCACCCAGATATTTATTGAGGCTGTGGTGGATGATTCAAATATGTTTTTCAAATGTAACCACTTGCATGGTATTGTTACACAGAATGATATCTCGATGCTTGAGAAGGGTAACAAAGATCTGATGGAGAAACTGAAGAAAAACCAGGCTAAGCTACAGGCTAAGAAGACAGAGTCTGCTACACTTCAGCAGAAGTTTAAGGTAGGTAATGTAACAACAGATGTTAAATATGAAATTCTAATATTTTGAGAGGACTAAAAAGAAAGCAATTCTGGCATGGACAACACTCACACTCTACTGCTGGTTCCAGATCCATGTCCAGATCCCTGAAAAGAAGGTGAAGTTCACCCGTAAGGAGGAGGACAGCGATGACAGCGGTCAACACATCAAGGGGGTGTTCACCATTGCCCAGAGACCATCAGTGCTCCTGAAGGGGGGGCAGGCTCTCATCACTTTTGAGGAGGAGAAAGGTACAGGATGTCCATCTTTGTGGCTTCATAAAGACAGTGCACATTAATCTACATAACTCGTCATTATGTTGAATGCGAGTCATTATGTTGAATGTGAGTCATTATGTTGAATGTGAGTCAATATGTTGAATGTGAGTCATTATCTTGAATGTGTTATATTGGGATTCTCCTTCCCTCTCTCTCAGTGGCTGCCCAGATCCTGAAGATGGCCAAGTGTACTGTGTCCTGTGATAAAGACAAGGTGCATGTGAAGCCCAAAAGCCTTACACTGGACCCCTTTGTCAAGTTTGAGGTACACCATTTTACACAATGAATGTGTCAAGTTAAATTAAGTACCTTGAAAACGTTAAAGATAACCGCCTCCAGCCGATAATGATTTAGTTTACTATGGAGTCTGTTTTCTAGAATAGAGTCATCTTATTTACTGCAAAGTGTAAAGGTGTGTTCCAATCAACTTTGAGTAAGGAATTAGGGATTCTTTCAAGAAAACTATACCATTCAATTGATACAATGGTGTCTATAATGACTTGTATTGTTGATGATTCACTGCATTGCTATTGCCCAGGTGACACACCTGTAACCAAGTTATGTGGCTGTTGCTGTGCAGATACACCTTGATGTCTCCACAAAGACACTCAGCTACTCCAATGTCCCGTTCACCCTGTCAGAGGAACGAATGAGAGACCGTCTGGAGATCAGCTTCTCCAAGCCTAGTCGAGGGGGAGGAGAGGTGCAGAGGGTGGACTATGACAAGCACACTGGGAAAGGACAAATCACCTTCCTCAACACTGGAGGTACAGTACATCTATTGTGTGTGTTTGTTTGCCAGTGTCGGAACATTATTTGTTTCATTGGAAAGTGCCGTATTCAATATGTTTAATCAGAGAAGAGTTCATATTTTAAATACTTGTGTCTACGTTTCTAGTTGCAGAGACGCTGGCCCTGAAAAGGAAGTACAGCGTGGATATGGACCGTGAGGTGAATGTGAATGTTGACCTTGTTTACAACTACACGCTGAAGAAGTTTCAGGTGAGATTCAAAGATTAAAACAGTCGCTCATCTTTTCTCTGTCATTTGTTTACATACAGTATGCCCTTCCTAAGCATTGTCCTGGTGTGACTTTCCAATCAGATCAAAGCTGTCTGGACTTTGCCATGACAGATTCAAATATGTTGGGTTTTCCAAGTCAGGAGCCACAGCTTGCTGTATTAGGTTATATAGTTTCTACTAGAGCTGGGACGATAAACCAAAATGATCTAGCCTATACTAGAGAAATGTGAAGTTTGAAATGAAATACGTTTTCTAATATGGGTGATTGTTAAATGGGACAAACTAGTAGTAGTACTAAACTCAGCAAAAAAAGAAACGTCCTCACTGTCAACTGCGTTTATTTTCAGCAAACTTAACATGTGTAAATATTTGTCCGAACATAACAAGGTTCAACAACTGAGACATAAACTGAACAAGTTCCACAGACATGTGACTAACAGAAATGGAATAATGTGTACCTGAACAAAGGGTGTAGCCACCAGCTGCATTAAGTACTGCAGTGCAACTCCTCCTTATGGACTGCACCAGATTTGCCAGTTCTTGCTGTGAGATGTTACCCCACTCTTCCAGCAAGGCACCTGTAAGTTCCTGGACATTTCTAGGGGGAATGGCCCTAGCCTTCACCCTCTGATCCAACAGGTCCCAGACGTGCTCAATGGGATTGAGATCCGGGCTCTTCGCTGGCCATGGCAGAACACTGACATTCATGTCTTGCAGGAAATCATGCACAGAACGAGCAGTATGGCTGGTGGCATTGTCATGCTGGAGGGTCATGTCAGGATGAGCTTGCAGGAAGGGTACCACATGAGGGAGGAGGATGTCTTCCCTGTAACACACATCGTTGAGATTGCCTGCAATGACAAGCTCAGTCCGATGAATCTGTGACACACCGTCCCAGTCCATGATTGACCCTTCACCTCCAAATCGATCCCGCTCCAGAGTACAGGCTTCGGTGTAACGCTTATTCCTTCGACGATAAACACGAATCCGACCATCATCCCTGGTGTGACAAAACCGTGACTCGTCAGAGAAGATAACTTTTTGCCAGTCCTGTCTGGTCCAGCGACGGTGGGTTTATGCCCATAGGCGACGTTGTTGCCGGTGATGTCTGGTGAAGACCTGCCTTACAACAGGCCTACAAGCCCTCAGTCCAGCCTCTCTCAGCCTATTGCAGAGAGTCTGAACACTGATGGAGGGATTGTGCGTTCCTGGTGTAACTCGGGCAGTTGTTGTTGCCATCCTGTACCTGTCCCGCAGGTGTGATTTCCGGATGTACCGATCCTGTGCAGGTGTTGTTACACGTGGTCTGCCACTGCGAGGACAATCAGCTGTCCGTCCTGTCTCCCTGTAGCGCTGTCTTATGTGTCTCACAGTACGGACATTGCAATTTATTGCCCTGGCCACTTCTGCAGTCCTCATGCCTCCTTGCAGCATGCCTAAGGCAAGTTCACACAGATGAGTAGGGACCCTGGGCATCTTCTTTTGGTGTTTTTCAGAGTCAGTAGAAAGGCCTCTTTAGTGTCCTACATTTTCACAACTGTGACCTTAATTGCCTACCGTCTGTAAGCTGTTAGTGTCTTAACGACCGTTCCACAGGTGCATGTTCATGAATTGTTTATGGTTCATTGAACAAGCATGGGAAACAGCGTTTAAACCCTTTACAATGAAGATCTGTGAAGTTATTTGGATTTTTACGAATTATCTTTGAAAGACAGGGTCCTGAAAAAGGGACATTACTTTTTTTGCTGAGTTTTTAAAGGATAATAAACACAAACTGTAGTTCATTGTTATAAACATATCGTTCTATTTATAGTTATTGGATCAACTCAGGCAATTTATCGCAATATGGATTTTTGTCCATATCACCCAGCTCTAGTCTCTACTGGAGCAGAACTTTGACATGTGCCTGTGTGGTATTCTTGTGACAGACTGCTAACATATGTGTTCACAAATGAACAGGATGGTTCTTTACCAACGTTTTTCTGCGGTCTTGTTTCAGATGTTATGTGTAGAGTTGACTGACACATGCATATCAACTGTGAGTGTTTTACTTTAACCTTTGTTGCAGACGTTCTGCGGCACTCCGAAGCGCACCATCCTCCTGTACGGGATTGCAGACTTCCAGGATGAGGAGGACCTGCAGGATCACCTGGAGATTCACTTCCAGAAGCCCAGTAACTATGGAGGGGAGGTGGAGTGCATCAAGTATGTCTCCGGGGGCAACGAGGTCAAGGCCTTCTTCACTGAGGACGTGGCTGAGATGGAGGCTTAACATTAACGGCCATCCTCTTACGATACATCTATGCTCATGTTTCTCAGTACTTAGTTGGTACCACATGAATGAACCTTAGTGATGATGTATTCATCCGCATTTACCATAATCTATACCCCACTGACATGCAGCACTATATTATACCAAAACTGATCTGTAAGTCTTGTGAAATTAGTCATGTCAACTTTGTATACTGATAAAGTTTAACAAGGCCAAAAACATGCATGATAATGCCTTGTGCAGTGCCTTATGTTTAGAATAATATTGATTAGTAGGATCTTTATAGTTATATAGTCAAACACTATTAGAAGGGGACAAATGAAAATGCACAGTAGTTGTTTACATCTAGAGATACTATGGCTATTTCTCTGTCAGGCATCTTTGTGATATGATTAAAGGTGTTTTTTGCTCAAACTTCAAATCATGGGTTTTTAAATCGGTCATCATGACATGAATCATGAATTTACTGTATGGATAATCCCATTGATCGTGGTATATGAGTACCCACCTACTTAATTTCACCCCATTAATAAAACAATACAATGTGATATGCATTTTAAACACCTGTATGCTTTCTGACCACAGTGCTTAAATATAGGCCTGAATACACACCATTCAAATATTGATAACAGCAGGTGATAACATAATCTGTGCTGAGCAAAAATATAAACGCAACATGCAACAATTTCAAAGATTTTACTGAGTTAACAGTGCATATAAGGAAATCAGTCAATTGAAATACATTCATTGTGCACTAATCTATGGATTTCACATGACTGGTAAGGGGTGCAGCCATTGGTGGGCCCACTGTGGAGCAAGGCCCAGCCAATCAAAATGCATTTTTCTCCACAAAAGGGCTTTATTACAGACAGAAATAGTCCTCAGTTTCATTAGCTGTCTGGTCTCAGACAATCCTGCAGGTGAAGAAGCTGGATGTGGAGGTCCTGGGCTGGTGTGGTTACACGTGGTCTGCGGTTGCGAGTCCGGTTGGACGCACTGCCAAATTCTCGTTAACGACATCGGAGGCTGCTTATGATATATAAATTAGCATTCAATTCTCTGACAACAACTCTGGTGGACATTCCTGCAGTCAGCATGCCAATTGCACGCTCCCTCAAAACTTGAGACATCTGTGACATTATGTTGTGTGACAAAACTGCACATTTTAGAGTAGCCTTTTATTGCACGTGTAATGATCATGCTGCTTAATTAGCTTCTTGATATGTCACTCCTGTCAGGTGGAAGGATTATCTTGGCAAAATGAGAAATGCTCACTAACAGGGATGTAAACAAATTTGTGCAAAATAGTATTTTTGTGCTTATGGACAATTTCTGGGATCTTTTATTTCAGCTCATGAAACATGAGACGAGCACTTTCCATGTTGTATTGATATTTCTGTTCAGTGTACAACTCAACTGTAAATAAAGACTGCTGAAGGCCACTAGATGGCAGTGCTTTATCATTATTCCCAACTTAATCAAGTACTCCCACACACCTAGCAATTTGGTTACGCATCATAAACTTGACTTGAATGGTAATCAGGTAATTAAGCTATTTGTTACGTCAGTGTAGAGGGGCTACAAACACCCCCATAATGCTGATCAATTGATAGGAAATGCAGTGCAAAGCACAGTTCTCTAGCTATAATTCCATAAAATACATCGTGTGGCACACTTTTCCCTATATAGTGGAGAAATTTTGACCAGAGCCCTATATAGTGCCATTTTGGACACACAAAGTCTCTATTATGGACTCATAAATCTCACGGGGGCCTTTAAAGGGTTGTTTCATAATTGAAAACCCTTGCCTCCAATCACAGCATGCCATGTCATAAGTCCGGAAAGGCTATAATATTTATTGAGTCGCCCTGACTTAACCCTTACTGTAAATCAATACCAGACATGGGTATTAAAGCAGACAGACAAAGTTTGTACAGTATAGTCTCTAGCTATAAACTGACTGCATGTTACATGGGCCTTTTGAATACTGCAATACAGAAGTTGTTTAGCATTCCTCCATGGTATATATATGTTCTGAATTCCCCAAGTCTATGACAAGGAGATGGAAGGAGGATGCTGTGCTTTGTGGTAGACACACTCTCTATTGATCTCTATGATCCACTAGAAAGCAGGTTTAAGGGTGCCTGTTTTCTACCTGGGTTCTCACAAACCTTGACAGGTGAGCACACCAAACAATTTTTGTATTATATAATTTGACCTTTATTTAACTAGGCAAGTCAGTTAAGAACAAATTCTTATTTACAATGACGGCCTACCCGGGCCAACCCTAACGACGCTGGGCCAATTGTGCGCCGCCTTATGGGACTCCCAATCACGTCCGGTTGTGATACAGCCTGGAATCGAACCAGGGTCTGTAATAATGCCTCTAGCACTGAGATGCAGTGCCTTAGACCGCTGCGCCACTCGGGAGCCCTGATTAAGGTGAAACTCTCTTCAAACCTAAGAAAGGTATGCATCCATGCAAAACTGAGTACCAAAACATATCACAAGCTACAGTTGCTAAGTAGCCACAGAGATGCATTTTTGGTAAAGTCACTATTAGATTGACTTCCTTATCCAAGTTTGGATGGTTTAGCTAAATGTCATTCTAGTCTATGGTAGTCCAAGCTTTCGTGTGTGCTGCTACATTGAGTTCCAACACCAATGAGGACCCAAAGCAATGCCCAGTAGAACCTCAGACTCGCAAGATCTTTTGTCACTATAGTCTCCGTATATCTACCAGCCCTGGATAACTCCCTTGAGTGAGGTAATGACAATCTACAGTATGAGACATTGAGGCTGTGACCGCACCGTAAGATTACGCTTGGCAGACTGTCTTCTACTATAATTGGAAAGTGATATGGGGAGGAAAGATCCTTCGATGATTTAGCCCAGTAGGTCACCACAGGCAGGTTCCTCAGAGAGAGGGTAGAGGGACTCCCTGCCTCCCCTTGCTACAGACTGTAACACCAGATAATGTGATTTAACACCCCAAAAATGTACAATCATACTGGTAGTTACAGGTATGGCTATACATAACGTCAGCAGAGATTTATCAACTAACCTGGTACTGGCGATACTATCTTTGTCCTTGATTCGTGGAAACAGGAGTCTCAAAAAAATCTGTGTCCAGTTGCAGTTCAAGTCTTCTCTCATCGAGACAGGTGTCTGTCCTCATGACATGCGGCACTTTGGAGTGGACCAAACTGCTGCTTCTTCTTCTTTAAATGTATATTGGCTGATCGCAACACACTGAAAGGTGGTTACAACGCCACCTACTGTACTGGAGTGTGAGGCCGGTCACGGCCTCCCTATTGATCTATTTCTCTCATCTAGCCCTGTGTTTCCGTTCACTGTTCTGGAGTGTGAATTCATTACACTTTGTGACACAAAAAGGGAAGGGAATAAAAATTGCCCTACCAACTAACCCTAAACCCATTCAAACCTAACCATTGTTCCACTACTTATCTGATCCTACGCCAGGCCAGCAGCCCGGGGACGGGACACTATCGCTCAACACACCTTGTAACTCTTCTGCAGTAAAATATCGTACACCCAAGTACTTCTCTGCAGCTGCCACCACAACATCTCATTTCTGTGATTGACTTTCCATTTCTGTGGTACAGTTGATAACCACGGTTATGAACACGAAGAAACCAACCTCTTGTGAGTCTCTTGTGAGATTGCAAATGTAGACTTCATTACCATATTGCACTTACACACTACAGTACCTCTCATCTTCAACAAAGCTAAAGCAAAGTAAAACACAATAATTGGCCTAAATTAAAGCAGCCGTGTGTATCCAGGACTATGCAAACAGCTGTGCAAATCAAGTTCTACAAAGGCCCTTTTCTAAACAAGTTTTATTCCTTTATTTCTTATTCCTTTATTCCTTTTGCTCTCTATTGGCGTCAGCCTACTCAAAGGGAGCCTCTTAGGACCTATACAGTTAACACACACAACTGTTTCCCCCGATACTACACATTCCTTTGTATCATGCCCTCCTGCAGAAAGTCAAGTTGGGATGTGTCAGTTATCCCGTGAGAGCTTTTGTCCCAAACCCATTAGTGTGTTAGGTGCCAAGCTTATGGTCATGTTGCAACAGTGTGCATTGTCGGTTGACTTTGTCGGGTAAAGACCGGATCAAAACTCAGAATGACAGACAGTGTCTGTTTCACCACGCTCGCCACCGGGTCTCTGTCGCACCAAACGGCGGTCGTCACAGACACCAGGAATCTTCCATTTCAGTTGATCCTCCTCATCACTTAACGCCACCCCAGTTATCACTCACTTTCAATGGCGCCCTGCTCTAGAGAGCACAGCAATTCATAGTTCTTGTCCCTAGGCACGTGGTATGAAGCACGCACTCCCACTGTACTGAAACGCAAAAAATCATCACGAGTCCACTTTGAGTTACTTTCACCAACTCAACAATCCCCAACCTTTTCTCCACCCAACCTGACACCACATATGGATCAGACAGAAGCAAAGGATCCATTCTCTCCCTAAATCTCACTCCCACTGGTCCAGAATCATCTTAGTCATCCCGAGGCTCAAACTCGGAGGTCTTCACGGCACCTGCCACCAAAGGTAATTCATCCTCACTCTCATCAGGTTAAATTTCTGAGCTACTGGAGTATTTTTGTACTTGACGCCATCCTTCCTCACCACAGCGCTTCCCTCCACAGTCATCTCCTTTCCTTCTTCCTCGCTGTCCATCTCCACGCTCTCTTTCCGCTCCTTCATCCGCTGTAGTAGCAAACTGTTCTTGTATCTTGAATTTGCCGCCATGTCGCGTCGACTCAAAAAGCCGGCTGTCATAATCCTCACCAGCTAGCTAAACTAGCAGGGCATCCACCAATCAATGGGAGAAGATTTAAAAAAGACAAGATGGCGGTGTACACATTGTTGGATTACTACAAGGACCGTAATAAAAAATATACACTACCGTTCAAAAGATTGGGGTCACTTAGAAATGTCCTTGTTTTTGAAAGAAAAGCACAAACTAAACACATTCTTTGCCCGCTTTGAGGATAATACAGTGCCAGCGTTGCGGCCCGCTAACAACGACTGTGCGCTCCCCTCCTTCTCCGTGGCTGACTTGAGTAAAACATTTAAACGTGTTAACCCTCGCAAGGCTGCTGGCCCAAACGGCATCCTTAGCCGCGTCCTCAGGGCATATGCAGACCAGCTTGCTGGTGTGTTTACGGACATATTCAATCACTCCCTATCCCAGTATGTTGTCCCCACATGCTTCAAGATGGCTACCATTGTTACTGTACCCAAGAAGGCAAAGATAACTGAACTAAATGACATCCGCCCTGTAGCACTCACTTCTGTCATCATGAAGTGCTTTGACAGACTAGTCAAGGATCATATCACCTCCACCTTACCGGCCACCCTAGACCCACTTCAGTTTGCATACAGCCCCAACAGGTCCACAGACTATGCAATCGCCATCACATTGCACACTGCACACTGCCCTATCCCATCTGGACTAAAGGAATACCTATGTAAGAATGCTGTTCATCGACTACAGCTCAGCATTTAACACCATAGTACCCTCCAAGCTCATCATCAAGCTGGAGGCCCTGCCTCAACTCCGCCCTGTGCAATTGGGTCCTGGACTTCCTGAAGGGCCGCCCCTAGGTGGTGAAGGTAGGAAACAACATCTCCACTTCGCTGACCCTCAACACTGGGGCCCCACAAGGGTGTGTGCTCAGCCCATTCCTGTACTCCCTGTTCACCCACAACTGTCTGGCCATGCACGCCTCCAACTCAATCATCAAGTTTGCAGATGACACAACAGTAGTGGGCTTGATTACCAACAACGATGAGACAGCCTACAGGGAGGAGGTAAGGGCACTCAGAGTGTGGTGTCAGGAAAACAACCTCTCACTCAACGTCAACAAAACAAAGAAGATGATCGTGGACTTCAGCAAACAGCAGAGGGAGCACCCTCCTAACCACATCAAAGAGACAGCAGTGGAGAAGATGGAACCTTTTAAGGTCTTCGGCGTACAGATCACAGACAAAATGAAATGGTCTACCCACACAGACAGTGTGGTGAAGAATGCACAACAACGCCTCTTCAACCTTAGGAGGCTCAAGAAATTTGGCTTGTCACCCAAAACCCTGACAAACTTTTACAGATGCACAATCGAGAGCATCCTGTCGGGCTGTATCACCGCCTGGTACGGCAACTGCACCGCCCTCAACCACAAGGCTCTCCAGAGGGTGGTGCGGTCTGCACAACGCATCACCGGGGGCAAACTACCTGCCTTCCATGACACATACAGCACCTGATGTCACAGGAAGGCCAAAAAGATCATCAAGGACATCAACCACCCGAGCCACTGCCTGTTCACACCGTTACCATCCAGAAGGCGAGGTCAGTACAGGTGCATCAAAGCTGGGATGGAGAGACTGAAAAACAGCTTCTATCTCAATCATTAACTCAGAAAGACTGCTGTCTACATTGAGACCCAATCACTGGCCACTTTAAGAAATGGATCACTAGTCACTTTATACAATGCCACTCTAAATAATGCCACTTTTATAATGTTTACATATCTTACATTACTCATATCACATGTATATACTGTATTTTATACCATCTATTGCACCTTGCCGCTCGGCCATAGCTCATCCATATACTTACATGTACATATTCTCATTCACCCCTTTAGATTTGTGTGTATTAGGTAGTTGTTGGGAAATTGTTAGATTACTTGTTAGCTATTACTGCACTGTCGGAACTAGAAGCACAAGCATTTACGCTACACTCGCATTAACATCTGCTAACCATGTGTATGTAAGAAATACAATTTGATTTGATTTGATTTGTACGCCTATGTAGATATTCCATTAAAAATCAGCCGTTTCCAGCTACAATAGTCATTTACAACATTAACAATGTCTACACTGTATTTCTGATCAAATTGATGTTATTTTAAACAAGGACATTTCTAACTGATCTCAAACGTTTGAACGGTAGTGTATATATTTTAACGAAGCATTTTCTAAATTCAAAACGGAGCCCCTGCAACTGCACAGACATTTTGAGACTCCTGTTTCCACAAACTGAAGACGAAGATAATATCACCAATACCAGGTTAGTTGAAAAATATCAGCCAACGTTTTGTATAGCCACACCTGTAACTACCAGTATAATGGTAAATATTTATGGGGTTAAATCACACTATCGGGTGTTACAGTCTGTAGCTATGCCTCCCTCTGGCTCCCTCTGCCTCCCCTCCGCCTGCCTCCCCTAACCCTCCTGCCTCTTCTCTCCTACAGCTCCTAATTGGTTAAAATGTGTCTGCTTATTGCTATAGCCCTGCGTCCTATACAGTATGGTTCATGCTGCATGCCAGTGTTAGTGAGATAATGTCACAGTAGATGCATTTTTCCAAATCCCCCTAGGTGATATCTTGGAGGACAGGAAGGATGTAATCTCTCCAGGTGATATCTAGGAGGACAGGAAGGATGTAATCTCTCCAGGTGATATCTTGGAGGACAGGAAGGATATAATCTCTCCAGGTGATATCTTGGAGGATAGGAAGGATGTAATCTCTCCAGGTGATATCTTGGAGGATAGGAAGGATGTAATCTCTCCAGGTGATATCTTGGAGGATAGGAAGGATGTAATCTCTCCAGGTGATATCTTGGAGGATAGGAAGGATATAATCTCTCCAGGTGATATCTTGGAGGACAGGAAGGATGTAATCTCTCCAGGTGATATCTTGGAGGACAGGAAGGATATAATCTCTCCAGGTGATATCTAGGAGGACAGGAAGGATGTAATCTCTCCAGGTGATATCTTGGAGGATAGGAAGGATGTAATCTCTCCAGGTGATATCTTGGAGGATAGGAAGGATGTAATCTCTCCAGGTGATATCTTGGAGGACAGGAAGGATGTAATCTCTCCAGGTGATATCTTGGAGGACAGGAAGGATGTAATCTCTCCAGGTGATATCTTGGAGGATAGGAAGGATGTAGTCTCTCCAGGTGATATCTTGGAGGACAGGAAGGATATCATCTCTCCAGGTGATATCTTGGAGGATAGGAAGGATGTAATCTCTCCAGGTGATATATTGGAGGATAAGAAGGATATAATCTCTCCTGGTGATATCTTGGAAGATAGGATGAGTGTAGCCTGACTCTTACTCCCCAGAGTGACATTTTTATTATTCTCTTTTCCCACGTTTTTCCCATTTGACCGCTTAACAAACATATTAGGTGGTGGTGTGTTTGATGCTCTTCAGTTGAATTTAAGAGAGATTTTCACTGTGACAGGGTAAGAGAGAGGCTGAAAAGAGTGTAAAACAGGAGGAGAAATTGAGGAGAGAGCGGTAGAAAGATGGTGACATAATTGAAGTGCTTCCAAACAACCCATCATCACCCCTGATTCGATTCCCCGTGTTTGAGTTGTAAGGGATATTCCTCATTAAAATGTTTGTTGGCGCCCGTCGCTGTTCCCACTTCATTCATTTTGCCAAGACACAAGCCGCTGGCACCCTGAATGGAACAAAAATAAGCCAAACAAATTTCCTGCCGTTAATTATTTAACCTTCACTCAAAAGGGATGAATGCCTCCCCATAGTGAATAATGCATGACTGAGTGGTCTGCTGGGCCAATTCAGCTGGCCCGGCCCGCTGATACAAAACCAGTTACTGGCCAATTTGATGCATATTGCTTTGGGGTCCGGGGACTGATGAGGATCAGAAAACAGGATTAAACCAGATCTACTGCTCCACCAGTGTCATGGCAACATATTGGCCGCCCTAAGATAGGGATCTGATCTAGCTCCCTCGGCTCAGACTGTCTTGTTCTTTACCTTCCAAATGAGCTGACGGATGCAGGGAGAATGGGCGAGTGACTGAGGGGGGAGATGGGGGCCCGCTCTAAGATGTCGGAGCAGTGCACTCTGGGAGTATGGCAGACGGGTGTGATTGAATGACTAGAGAACCCCAACGTGCTGGGGTCAGCTTCTAACTCCTCTTAGGTCACAGACAGTGGTTTAACTGAACATCAGATCATGGATTTATGATCCTTTGCAAGTCAGTCACCACACTGGACACAGGAGTAGGACTCCTCTTAACGACAGACGGTGACAGAGGACTAACAACCCCGACCTTCACAGAGCTCTAGGTGACATCCATCCCTCTGTGACAACACTCACATTCATCCATTCCATATCCATCTTCTCTGTCTCATTTGTCTGGCTCTGTGTCACATTGTGTGCAGACTATTCATTTCAGTGACATACCTACTGGTAGGTGAACAAACAGAGGAGAGAAAGCTCCAAATAACAATTGACAAACATAAGCAGTGTGTATCTGCGACACACTAAAGACTGAAGTGTCATCTGATAAATGTACCGTGAATCTATTAATCCTATCTGGTAAAACTTTTCCCCTTTGAAAATGTTGAGAGACAAGGTTGCCATAGAAACAAGCTATACAGAATGTGGGGGAGAGGTTTGGGGGTGGAATACTTTACACTTCAATACCTTTTAAGGAGCGCAACAACAAAGATGACAATTTATGCATACAAGTGCTCTAACCAGGTCTCTTCTTCCTTCCCTCTCTCTCTATTATTGCTCTCTGGGTTCTGTTCATTAATCATAAGGCCTTTAATACACATCTGTCCATCTGTGTTATGTCCATATCACAGGACCAAGGCTACGGTCAGACTAATAGGAAGAGCCCAGTTTAGATAGCAGTCTCTCTCTCTCTCTCTCTCTCTCTCTCTCTCTCTCTCTCTCTCTCTCGCTCTCTCTCTCTCTCTCGCTCTCTCTCTTTCTGTATAGATCGATTCCACGCCAGCGTAGGTGGAAAATATTTTTGCTGTCTGAGATTGTTCTGGCAATTCTCACGTAAACTTCATTGAGAGGAAGAATGTTTGACATGCTTTTTACATTTGTATCACATACCATTTTTGAGAAAGTCGTGATGAAAGTGGCCATTTTAGGCCCTTTTTAGACCTATACCTTAGGGTAAGACCCTATATGATCTGTGAAACATACATGATACGGACATCTTGGAGTCATTATATTCCTTATAGTGTGCTCTCAAATATGGAATATGTCTAGATTCCAAAATATTATTTCTATGTGAGAATGGCCAGAACAATCTGAGATACCAAAAATATTTTCTTTCTACGCTGGCGTGGAATCGCCCTGTATCTCCATCTCTCGCTTCATCTTTCTCTTTTTTCTCTGTCCCTCTATCTATTCCTCTCTCTTTTCATCTTTCTACTCTTTCAATCACTTTTGCTTTTCTCTATTCTCTCACATCTTCTCTCGGCACTTCACTGTCAGGGCTGATACAAATCTGGGAGGCTCTCATACTGCTGTTCTGGTTGGATCCTCTTAGGAACCACTGTGATCTAGGAAAACAAACAGAAAGAAATGATATCTTTAAAGAGGACTTGAGAGGAGACATATTACATATCTATCCCTCTTCGAGTCTTCTTTGGTGCTCAGACATACAGCATATTGCAGTGAGAAACAACATTGCTGTATGTAATACCTAGTTTCTAGGAATCTATTCTGTCCAGATATGCTATGGGGTCTTGTGCCAGGATTTTTCTGATAGTGTTAGAGGTGATGATCTCAGAGGTGATTCTTTGTTTTTGTAGATTGTGGAGGCCATAATGTCTGTATCTGGGGGAATAGCCAGAGTCAAGCCTAATACCCTCATTCCTTACATCCCCATTATAAGGTCCTAGCAGAAGAGACTGGCTATGATGGACAGGAATGATGTGAAAATCGCTGCGTTATAAAACAGCATTACCAAATGGAAGATAATCTTGAGTGACCAGACACTTATTCTGTTCATGTTGAACACAGACTCCGCAGTTCAAATGTTGCCCTATTTATGCAGTGTGTGTTGATTAGATGTAGAAAAAAAATAGCAAGTAGACTTTCACTGAAATGAAGGAGATTGGACTCATTATTATTTCCCTCAGCATTTCTTTGAAACATCAAACACTTCATCAATTAATGAGTGTCTCCGATGATAAACCTCAGAGCCACATACACTGATGAAGATGTATATTTTTATTTAAAAAATTCAGTTGAATACTATAGTTTCCCCATGAATATAATATTTTGGTGGAGGGAGATTAGAGCTTTGTGACATTTACAAAATTTGATCCTGGGTAAAAAACCCAGGCCATGGTAAAATGAGTAGGTTTTTGATGTGGTGATAATTCCTCAAATCTGATCCTAAAAAACATTGCCTCATTAGTGTTATATGAGTAGTTGCAGCTTCATAACCCCTCTTAAAGCTCTTTCAAAAGAAAGAAAATGACTCCATTCCTTCAAGTTTAATATGAAATCTGACTCCTTGTTTTCAACTTCCAGCACTGTGATGCTCCATCCAGCCTCCACCCTGTCCAACATGTATACCGGCCCAGGGAGAGAGTGGTGTCACTGCTTCGTTTGATGCATCCCAAACGGCACCCTATTCCCTATAAAGTGCCCTACTTTTGACCAGAGCCAGCTATTGATAGGGAATAGGGTGCCTTTTGGGAGAGTTATGTGTCGGCATATCAGACACATTGTATGGGACTGCTCCATCTCATTAGTTCAGGCCTGGAGGCTCCAGAGGTGATTATGGAATAACGGTGACTTCACTGCGTGGGCTGCCGCCAGCCAGGCGGGAGACCGAGGAGGGCCTTGTTAGTTAAGGATACTTTTCAAACGTAATCAAGGTTTGAAAAATGAACGACCCACATTTTTTAGGGTGGGGATGTTTGATGCTAAGTGCTGAGTCGAATGCCAAGTAATCATTATTATGCAGGTCATCGATAGAACCTTAAGCTTGGTGCCATGACGTGGTCCTGAATGCTGATTCATGAGAAATTGCGGATGTATGAGGTACAGATTAAGCTAAGGACAACAGTGTGTTTTATGTTTTATGTTTCTTTTTTTTTCTTCTTTTTTTTCTCTCCAACTTTCCATTTCTGTCCTCTTTCCATTCTATGCCTACTTTCTATGGCTTCCCTGGCTGCGCCATGTTCTAATGAGGCATTTCAGTTGCTGCTGCCCCGGAGATAGGGGATTCGTCTGCTCCGGTACGTCGTTTAAATGTCCCTAGCGGGAAGGGACACCTCGTCGTGGAGACCTCAACCACTGTTTCAAGAGCGTCCCTTCCTCTGTTGTACAAAAGCTCTTCTGCTGTCTTGGAAATTGGGCATCAACTATAGTGAATGAGGTATGAGTCATTGAAGCACAAGGCAACCGGCTTATCTGTGCTCACTGTATTTCTCTCCAAGACTACCAGTTATTTACCCATGCCCACACCTCACAACATTTGAAATACAGGCAGGACATGCATTATTCACACATCAATTACACATCACATACAAGCTCATTCATATTTCATACATTCAATGTCTTTTGTATTAATAAATACATTCCCACATCTACACAGATATACACATCTGGACAGTGGAGAAGACCGCAGGGGCTGTATTAATGTGCTGGGGTATTCTGAACACTTAGAGAGGGGGTGGGGTAGTGTTTACAGCAACACTTGAAGCATGTGACCAGGGTGTAACAGCACAGACAGAACTGCTGCAGAAATTGCTCTCACACTACATCGAACACTGTCAGTGTGTCTTGCTGAATCCTAGACCGCATACAGCAATGGTGGATGGAGAGAAATTAAACACACATGCAGGAGGGGTATAACTCATTCTCTTGAGCACAACGTTTGACTAGTTAAAAAGCAACAGGTTTCAAAGATCCACAGTGACCGTGTCCAAATACCCATACTTATGTCCTAAATAGTAGGGGAGGGGGTGTGGTGGGCGAGAACACAGGAAGCAGTCCAGTAAACTACCTCCATATGAAAACCATTACCCTGCCTGCCTTTTTTCAGACAGTCCCATCGTAACCCTGGCAAGAAGTACAGGAGAGATTTAATACACACATCTGAAAAAACTATGGCCGTGTCTGAAATCTGGCTTCCCTACTATTTACTTAAAATGTTATGTTTAGTTTTTGCGTCTTTTACTTTCGGTTTTGTAAACAGCTGAAAATACAATATTTTTGGTTATGGAAAATATATTTCACAGCGGTTTAGATGGTACAATGATTCTCTACACTATACTTGCTTGTTTTGTCACATAAACTGAAATTAAGCAAACTATTAAAAATTGTGCAAACAGGAAATGGCGGAGCGATTTCTGTATAGTACATCTTTTAAATCTCTCCTGGATTTCTTGCCAGGGTCATGACAACAGGCAGGGTAATGGTTTGCATATGGAGGTAGTCTTCAGCATTGCTTCCTGTGTTATCCTCCACCATACCACTTCCCTGATTTCCTCCATCTACCATAATGGCTACCAAATGGCACCCCTGACACCCCCTTGTACTAAATATGTAGTCATGTAGGGAGAAAGTGTTGTGGGAGTGGGTTTTCTGGTCTGCTGTCGCAGCTGGAAAGAAAGTGGTGTGTTTGTTTGGCTTTGACCTTCAGGGCTAGCCAGTCTGTCATTTATGTTGGCTTCCTGAAAATCAGCCTAAGGAAAGTGAATTTCATGCCCAGGGTTTGGAAATGAGCCGAGTAAATGACGCATGCACTTTAAACATTAGTTTACTCTATATGAGGCTATAAGCACACCTTGTCTGGAATCCAAGTATGGCTGACAGCATTGTGAGTTCACGGATGGATTCCCATTTAAATCAGAACTTTGTGCCTAACCAATGGAATGATTTGAACGATTATGGCACACTTTCTTTAACACACACAACATTTTTGAATGCTGTTATTTTTTTCACGTGTGTTGTCGTTCTTGAATGAACGAAAATTAATAAAACGTTCAAAGCCTGTGATCAGTACCTTTTTATTTGTCATTAGGAAATTGCAGGTCAGTCGTAAAGAAAGACACCAGCCATCAGGGCTCTGTGACCTTGGCAGACCAGACCTGGGGGCCTGGCTATGGAGGATGGAGGCTCCATGCTGTGTCCCACATGGCACCCTATTCCCTACGTAGTGAACTACTTATGATCGGAGCCCCCAATCACGGAGGTGGGCCAGACTTTTAGCTATGTTAACCTGGATGACAGATGGTGCTAGTCCGTCCCTGGGTCTGTACTGATTTGGGCCTCTGGAATGCATATACGGTCCAGCCAGACAGGACGAGAAAGGAAGGGGGTCCATGGGGGGGAGCTGGGGGTTCAATGGCCCACGGCACAGATCCGGGCTGCACCAGGCTGCACTTGATGGATGACCCCTGGTCGTCCAACCAGTATGAGTGAGCGTGTCGACTACTGACAAGGCACTTTATCACAGGCATGGACCCCATGGACCTGCTCCCTGAGATGTTATAACTACCATAGGGGTTGAGGAGTCCAGGAAGGTTGGGACTACATTTCCACTGCTCTTTGTAAGGATGAAGGGCAGGGCATGACGTGTAACGGTGTGAGCAAGGGCATTCTGGGCTGTGTGGGTGGGCTTGAAGCTCATTGGAAGTGGTGCAGACAGACTGACGTTAGTCTATCACACCTCAGTGTCACATTATCTTCATTGTTACTCATAGCTCCACATTCTTCACATGAAGCCTATGATTGTGCATAAGGAAAGTACGCAGACAGAGGGGCATGTCCCCCACCCCTCAGTGTTACAGACTCTGCATCAGGGTAAGGCCCTCTGTTCTAATTGAGGGTTAAAGGGGGCAGATTCATTTCTACATTCGATTCACATTGATGTTTGGAGGCAGGTCATTTTTTATTTAACTAGGCAAGTCAGTTAAGAACAAACTCTTATTTACAATGACAGCCTAGGAACAGTGGGTTAACTGCCTTGTTCAGGGGCAGAACAACAGATTTTTACCTTGTCAGCTCGGGGATTCAATCTAGCAACCTTTCCGTTACTGGCCCAACGCTCTACCACTAGGCTACCTGCCGTCATGCAGTCCCTCACACGGCTGACACTCTGTTTGGATTGGCCGCGGGAGGGGAGGAGGCTTCCTGATTGGTCTTTAACTGTTTTCCTGTCAGTTCAGGTTAAGCCAATCATTGGACACTCAGGAAAAACAAACAAGGTCCAGATTAAAGAGTCTGTCAGGAGAAAGAGAAAAAACACAGTCCATCATAAGTGGCTGGTTTCTACTCTCGACACGCAGCACAGGTCACAGCCCCGGTTAGCTGAAGCTAAATATCCCTGGTGTCATTGGTAGATCGATATGATCTGTCTGTATGACCGGAGGCACGGGAGGCTGAGGATCAGCTTGAGATGTGCTCGTGAATAAACCATGTTGACTTCTTGGTCTGTTTACCGCAAAGCCAATTCATGGACGTGTAGCACAGGACTAACGTATTCTTTCCCCTTTTTGTTTTGAGCCTCTGGCACTGAGTGGCTGGGGGAGGAGTGTAGCCTAGCCTATATCCTCCACCATGGTCGGCAGACATTTCCATAAGCCATCCAGCCAGCCTGTGAAAGCTATCTCCGGTATGTACAACAGTTGCTAAAGGTTATTGTGTAATTGGTAGCTAACGCTGAAAGGCTCTGTCCTTCGTATTACTCTCCCTCTACTGCTGAGAGTCAGGAGGATCTAGACAGGGTTTCCATTACCATCAGGAGCATAAAAGGAGCAAAGCGCTCCAGGCAGCTCCATGGTGGCTAATAGCTCAATTACATTTAAATGAGTAGCTTACCTGGGCAGAAATGAGGGGCTGGCCAACGATGCTATAATAGAAATGTCATTATAGAAAAGGATGAGAGTGGAACATTTGGACAAAACCAACTCTAATGTTCTCTGTACCATTTGGATGCTCACTGTTCCCCACATCTTCCAAACCTTCCAGGAAGTCTAACAAAAGAAGGATATAGCAGCATGACTTAACCAGTAATTACAACCACAGGACTACTCTGGAGAGATGATTAACCTCATTATTCTGAGCAGACCAGACAATCTTTTGAAATACTGTCATTTTGATTGCACTCCCGATAATTTCTACACGCCAAGCAAAAACAATGGAAAACCTTTTTCTTTAAGGATAAATAGCGTATGCTTTAAATTCCATTAATCTTAGTCTACAACTGTGGCCAGTAAAAACGAAATATAATGCAAATAAAATACAATGCAAAAATACTACCCTAAACATGACCCCGAGGAAATATACAATAAATTCCCTTAATATATTCTGACACGGCTCTGATGAAGTCCGTGGTTGTACAATATGTCTATGTCCCAAATGGCACCCTATTCCCTATATAGTGCACTACATTTGACCAGGGCTTTGGTCAAAACTAGTGCACTATTTAGTGTATGGGGTGCCATTTTGGGATGCAGGCCAGTCTAATGAAGATGCATCTGCTGAATATTACATCAATGTGCTGTGTGGAGGTAAAGGAGGTTAAGGGCATTCAGGGCAGTATTCATTCATCTGACTGGCTTGCTGCTG
The DNA here is from genome assembly GCF_016432855.1 of Salvelinus namaycush. NCBI lineage: Eukaryota > Metazoa > Chordata > Actinopteri > Salmoniformes > Salmonidae > Salvelinus > Salvelinus namaycush. The sequence continues at coordinate 22,047,219 of NC_052325.1, read as the reverse complement.
CAGTGTGTCTCCCAAATGGCACCCTATTCCCTATATAGTGCACTAGTTTTGACCAGACACCCATTGGGCTCTGGTCAAAAGTAGTGCACTAAGTAGGGAATAGGGTGTCATTTTAAGGACATGGACAGAGAGTTTCTCCTTTCATCTGGCCACTGTTCTCAGCATGAATATTTAAAACAGTGATTTAGATGCAAATGAGGTGCAATGCATTACCTGGAAACTTTATTTTCCTTTCCCACCCTGAAGCTGCCTCCTTGCACCCAATTGCAGCAACACAGCACAGTTACAAAACAGTGTTTCTGCCAGCCACTCCCTTCTGAAGAAGACACCGAAATGAGATTGGTTAAAGTTTGTCAGCGGCGTCTCTGCCGATTGAGAAGTGGCTAGATAGTGACGTCTTTGCCAGAGGTATCAATTTACCTCGTAGGACGCGACAATAAAGAGTTAATGTTGCACATCTGCAGCTGATGCCATAATGCCAAGGCTGTCCCTAAGACACACAGAGGATGTGTGACTGAGAAATGTTAGGCACAATACTCTTCGGTGTCCGTTAGTGGCCTGCACAGTGAAAAGTCTCTGCTTAAAGGGGCAATCAGCAGTTGCTACATCCATTTCTGGACTTATAAGTTAATTATATGCACGCATTGATTCTTGAAGAATATAACTTATAAATGCCTCATGAGCTTTAGTTCTACTGTCGTACCCCATCAGAACATAAAATATAAGCTTGTTTTTACTCCAATGTTTATAAACCAAGAAAATATAAACAAACACTATATAGCCTCAAAACATGGTTAAAACTATCATTTAGATATCATGGATGGTCAATCCTTTCATCCATAGCTCTGTCTACGAATTTGAGTGATTTTACATTTCTCCAGCCCCATCCCTCATCTTTTTACAGAACCAGGGGCAGGGAGGCCACTTTGTTATTGTTTCTACTGCTGATTACCGCTTTAAATTACCTTTATTCAGAGAGCGCAAACACAGTAATTCAACACAACTTTTTTCTTGTCAGCATAATAAGACAAATTATTCTGTAACCAATGGATAATTGGCATCTAATTGAAGGGTAAAACTCTGATCTTTTCCAATGGAATGTAGTGAAACACCACACTTGTAAACAACAAAGTGCTGTTGGACTTGCCTGGTTGGTCAGACACAGAGAGGAAGGCTAAGGAGGAGCCAGAGTAAGGAGAACTCCTCTTCTAGAGGAGGTCTGGTCTGGTGGTTTGCTGAGGTCTTGGCCTGGGTCTCTGTCTGTGTCTATGTCTCTCCGTGAAATCACTCACTGAGCTCCTCTGTGGCCAGTGGCCCCCGTCCCAGAATCCTGAACTGTCTGGGCATCCACTGAGTGTAAACAATCTCCTGGGTGGCTGACATCATAGACCCGGGCCAAGGTTTGGGGAGAGAGGCTGGTTGGGCCAGGGGTTGGGGAGAAAGGGTAGGCTGGTTGGGCCAGGGGTTGGGGAGAGAGGGTAGGCTGGTTGGGCCAGGGGTTGGGGAGAGAGGGTAGGCTGGTTGGGCCAGGGGTTGGGGAGAGAGAGTAGGCTGGTTGGGCCAGGGGTTGGGGAGAGAGAGTAGTCTGGTTGGGCCAGGGGTTGGGGAGAGAGGGTAGTCTGGTTGGGCCAGGGGTTGGGGAGAAAGGGTAGGCTGGTTGGGCCAGGGGTTGGGGAGAGAGAGCAGGCTGGTTGGGCCAGGGGTTGGGGAGAGAGGGTAGGCTGGTTGGGCCAGGGGTTGGGGAGAGAGAGTAGGCTGGTTGGGCCAGGGGTTGGGGAGAGAGAGTAGTCTGGTTGGGCCAGGGGTTGGGGAGAGAGGGTAGGCTGGTTGGGCCAGGGGTTGGGGAGAAAGGGTAGACTGGTTGGGCCAGGGGTTGGGGAGAGAGAGTAGGCTGGTTGGGCCAGGGGTTGGGGAGAAAGGGTAGGCTGGTTGGGCCAGGGGTTGGGGAGAAAGGGTAGGCTGGTTGGGCCAGGGGTTGGGGAGAGAGAGTAGGCTGGTTGGGCCAGGGATTGGGGAGAGAGGGTAGGCTGGTTGGGCCAGGGGTTGGGGAGAGAGGGTAGGCTGGTTGGGCCAGGGGTTGGGGAGAGAGGCTGGTTGGGCCAGGGGTTGGGGAGAAAGGGTAGGCTGGTTGGGCCAGGGGTTGGGGAGAGAGGGTAGGCTGGTTGGGCCAGGGGTTGGGGAGAGAGGGTAGGCTGGTTGGGCCAGGGGTTGGGGAGAGAGAGTAGGCTGGTTGGACCAGGGGTTGGGGAGAGAGAGTAGCCTGGTTGGGCCAGGGGTTGGGGAGAGAGAGTAGGCTGGTTGGGCCAGGGGTTGGGGAGAGAGTGTAGGCTGGTTGGGCCAGGGGTTGGGGAGAGAGAGTAGGCTGGTTGGGCCAGGGGTTGGGGAGAGAGAGTAGGCTGGTTGGGCCAGGGGTTGGGGAGAGAGAGTAGGCTGGTTGGGCCAGGGGTTGGGGAGAGAGGGTAGACTGGTTGGGCCAGGGGTTGGGGAGAGAGAGTAGGCTGGTTGGGCCAGGGGTTGGGGAGAGAGGGTAGGCTGGTTGGGCCATGGGTTGGGGAGAGAGGGTAGGCTGGTTGGGCCAGGGACAGTGGTTAGGATTAGAGGGTAGGCTGGTTGGACCAGGGACAGTGGTTAGGATGAGAGGGTAGGCTGGTTGGACCAGGGACAGTGGTTAGGATGAAAGGGTAGGCTGGTTGGGCCAGTGGTTAGGATGAAAGGGTAGGCTGGTTGGGCCAGTGGTTAGGATGAAAGGGTAGGCTGGTTGGACCAGGGACAGTGGTTAGGATGAGAGGGTAGGCTGGTTGGACCAGGGACAGTGGTTAGGATGAAAGGGTAGTGATGATAGTGATGATGGTGTCTGATGGTGATTGTTGCTGTAAAAGCTGAGATAGGCAGTAAGAAAATAACAATTAATCTAACAAACGTTTACATTCAGCTTTTAAATCAGAGCTCTATGCGCAATAAAGGTCCACATGTTTCCAACTACTACATATCATAAAGCCAAGAAGACTTCAAAACTTCCAATGATTATTTCCATTATGAAATATACATAACAAGAGCAGTCTTCCACTCGCCTGCTATCTTGTATGTTTGCCATCTAGTGGATAGTTCTGACAATGAAATGGATATTTCCTCAGGGTGCAGGGTTTAAGTCATACAACACTATACTGTTACCTCAGTAACTGTCATCTGGTGCTTTTGGCAGACCTTACTTTTTCACTTGCCCATTTTCAAACATTCGGCCAAAGGGTTTATGAGAGACGGAGGGAGCGAGAGAGATCGAGAGCATCTGTTTAGAGTTGCTGTCGTCGGGCAGGAGAGCGAAGGACAGTAAGTCATGTATGTCGTACATTTTAAACAGTACCTCTGCACTGTAAATCTGCACGCTGAGTCGGACTTCAACGGTTTTCATGGGGTGGCTGCGTTCCCAGGCAACGGGATGGTGTGCGTGTACATGCTTGCAGAAGCGTGTGGACTTGGTTAGTGGGGCAGTAGCAGTGGGTATTCAGTGTTCACCACTCTCATATCTGACATGAGACTCTGTCACAGTAAAGATTAGATTTATCTGAGCTGTCAATCATGCTAAAAACACATCTAACATAATAACAGTGTACATGTGTGCAGCATGGGTACCTACGTGTGGATTTTCCTACAGACTGTGCAGGAGTTGGTATCTCAGGACCCATTGCCTAGTCCTCTGTACTGTATGTTTATCAAAACACATGCCATAGAGACAGGAGGACACAGAACTTGGGGATGTTTGGCGGTCAAAACATTGATCTTCAACCTGCAGGGCCAGGAAACTCATTAGACAGCCTCAGACTTTCCAATAACCTGTATCTAAGAAGGCATCTGCAAAAACGCTTTGACAACCAAACTGATGCAGCAGAGGAGAGGAGAGTGACCTTTATCAAATGGCAAAGGTGTCTGGGTTCGCTGCTGTCTGACGACACCAGATGGGTTCTGTCGACCTGATCAACTCTGTTGCCGTGGAAACTATAGGTGTATGTTTAGCCACATCAGTGTCCTCCATATCTATGTTCCTTCATCAGGAGCAAAGCTAAGGCCCTGCTCCAGTCTATGGTGTAACACAGGACCAGTTACTTATGACAGATATATTCAAATGGAAACGGCATCGATGAATATATGGAGTGACTGATGTAACATAACACCAACGGTTATTCATCCGAAGAGTATCCTATCATCGTAAGAGTAAAAAATCTGTGGAACGGCATTATTCCTATAAATAGTTGCTTGTGACAGTCTTTGGAGATGAATTTCTCGTTGATGAATGGCGGGATGTTAAAATAGCTGCTTCTGAGCTGTAAACAGCCGGGGTGAGGAAAAATGACCTGTCTAGGCAGTGAGGGGCCATGTGGCGTGAACAGGCATTCTTCAACTGTCACTCTGTGGACATGCACAAGGAGCCTGCATGTCACGCCCTGACCTTAGAGATCCTTTTAATTCTCTATTTGGTTAGGTCAGGGTGTGACTAGGGTGGGCAATCTATGTTTTCTATTTCTTTGTTGGCCTGCTATGGTTCCCAATCAGAGGCAGCTGTCTATTGGTTGTCTCTGATTGGGGATCATATTTAGGCAGCCTTTTTTCACCTGTTTTGTGTGGGATCTTGTTTTTTGTGTAGCTGCCTGTGAGCAGCACAGAATGTCACGTTTACGTCTGTATTGTTTTTTGGTGAGTTTCATATTTATTAAACATGTGGAACTCGAAGCACGCTGCGCCTTGGTCCATTCATTCAGACGATCGTGACACTGCATGGTTATTTTGATCTTGCTTGTGTGAGGTCTGGTAAGTGTCTTGTGGTATGAAAGGTGCAATTGTACTAGTTTTTGTTTATTTAAAATACCACAAATCAAGACAGTTGTATAGCTTTCAGTTCAGGTTAGGGTACAATAAACGTTTGTGTTGATACATTCAAATAATTAAATCACCTGCTATCTAGCTGACTTTTTAGGCAAGGTTGGGACAATACTCACCCCCTACCTACATGTACATCGTACTTCAATCAATCACCAAACCAACTTGTACATCGTACTTCAATCAATCACCCCAACTACCTTGTACCATACTACACTGACTCGGTACCGGTACTCCTTGTATATAGCCTCGTTATTGTTATTTTATTGTGTTACGATTATTTTTTTCTATTTGTATGTTTTTCTTCCTTTTTCAGTGCTTTGTTTGGAAAAGGGCTTGTCAGTAAGCATTCCATGGTAAAGTCTACACTTGTATTCGGCGCATGTGACAAATAACATTTGAATAGGATGGAGAAAGAATTATAGAATTGGTTTTTCACAAGGTTTTTTCAGTTGGGCATACTTTAAATGTCTTCTGATGCAACTTTGTAGGCTACTTCACCTGAGTTCCTCCATAGAAACCAACCCTAGTGAGAGACCAGAGGTTTCCTCACAGCACTGCAGCCCTGTCTTTAGACAACACATTCCTGTTAGTTTACTCTGGGATGGGAGGCTGGCCCGTGGAGTGTCTGTCTGAGCACGCTGGCCACGAACAGACCACACTATTTCACTCACAGCAGTTTGTGGAATGTCTCTGGGTCTCTCCCCACCACATCAGGCCGATAGCGACGCGGTGTGCTAGCTATGTACCTTAATAACCACTAACACTACCTAGCGCTGGGCTCTCTCTCAAGCCCCGTGGGCCTCTGAGGTTACTGAGCTTCGCTTGAGGCCAGGCTTACGGTATGGGCCAATAAAAAGGCATAACCATGGTTACCCTTAATGCCTCTACATGAAAACAACACTACTCCCCTCCCTGTATGTTGATGGTTCTTAAGGTATGGAGGACATTTTCTAGCCTCTACAGCCAACAATTAATTTATTTTCCGCTCATAAAAACTCTTAGGACTTTTCTCTCCCACCTGAAGAGAAAGCCATTGTCCAGTTCAATAAAGGTGCAATATGCAGAAATCGCTCCGCCATTTCCTGGTTGCTAAACAAAACAAGCAATGTACATTGTAGAGAATCATTGTGCCATCAAAACCGTTGTGAAATATTTTTTCATTAACCAAAAATATTGTATTTTCCGCTGTTTGAAGCTGGTGTATAAATCAAAAGTAAAAGGGCAAAAACAACATAATGGGAAGCATAGAAGTAGCGCACCTAGAACAGATCTAACAATTCATAGACTTGCTTTCAAAGAGAATGACAGATCTATAACTCACAATTCTATAGACATTTGGTCGGGTCACCCAAGAAGTTACATATTGCATCTTTAAAGGTGGATAAACTCAGCCTGGACTAGCTCACCGTATGGCCCATCCCCCGCCTGCAGCACCTCTTCCTCCTCTCGTGCTTTACCAGCTCTGGATAATAAAGTCGCTTAAATAAATGACTTTTCTGCTGCTTCCCTCACTCGGAAACAGACCGGGTCTGGATCCAAATTGGTCTATACTGAACGGGTCTAGTTGTCTTCAGGTCCGTTCAGAACCGGTCTCTATATTTAAAAAAATATTTTATACATATCGGTGCAGGTGGGAAAGCCCCAGATCCATTTTGTAACTGGTCCAACTTTTTGGACCCGTGAAGACCTCTAGAGCAGTGAGGAGGGAGCGAGAGACAACTACCGACCAAGCCGACTCGCGCTATTGTAGAATAATAGCTGCCATAGCAAGGTTATTCATCATAAAATATGATTACGCAGTACCTGTCTTGACTGCATCAAACTTGGAGTAGCTAACGTTGGTTACAAACCACTCCATTCAGGATATTAAGTAGTAGCCTATCTGTTGGCACTTGGTCATTGTAGCCTATCCTTTTCTTTAACAACACTGTATTTCTGATCAATTTGATGTTATTTTAATGGACAAAAAAATTGCTTTTCTTTCAAAAACAAGGACATTTCTAAGTGATCCCAAAATTTTAAACGGTAGTATATATTTCAGGATGCTGTGTGTCCCTGGAAATGATCAGAATCATGTTAACATTACATTTTTGATAACATAGCTTGTCCAAATAAAGTGGTCTCTTGTCACAACCTACCTGAATGGGCTACTGAGTGGCGCGGCGGTCTAAGGCACTGCATTTCAGTGCAAGAGGTATCAATCACTACAGTCCCTGGTTCAAATCCAGGCTGAATCACATCCGGCTGTGATTGGGAGTCCCATAGGACGTCGCACAATTGGCATAGCGTTGCTGGGGTAGGCTGTCATTGTAAATTAGATTTTTTCTTAAGTGACTTGCCTAGTTAAATAAAGGTTAAATAAAAAGAAAAGTAAATAAATAAAAAACCCTGGTATGGGTTGAGGTTAGCCGAGGGACGGGGTAAGTTCAGCTCCTACAAATTTCTGTACTGAATTAAATATTATGACTACCTTATATAAAACCATGTCTCTTTTATTTCCCAAACACAATTCAGCACAATTACAATAAATGTTTGTCTTTTAAGTGTATTTTAACACAGGCTTAACACCTAACAAACACTTAGTACATTTAAAACACTTTTTACATATGCCCAGGCCCTTTTGTTAGCTCATATCCCAGCAATAATGCCTTGCATTACGTCTGAGTAGAAAACACAAATTGGTTCAATTTGCCATTGGCTCAACCAATCGGCTAAACTTACCCCATGGTCATTTGTTCAACTTTCCCCAATGCAAACATTTTGACTATATTAGCCCACACAACTACAAGGATGCACTTTCATGCTAGGTTTAGAAACCTCATATCAAAACTTATTGAGACCCCCAACTCTCTTATATAGAACAAGCTTACAAGGAACTACTTAGGATAAGATACAAGCATCATGAAACGTCTAACACAAGAAATTAATTTGACTTGGTGAGAATACGTTTTTTGACCTAACTTGCTTACCCCTTTTCCATGTAATTTCTTCCTTCAGACTCCATGAAATGATGACCTCCTCTTAAAAATTTGGTAAAATTATTAATTTTGTGTAGAAACAAGATTGGCTCAACTTACCCCTTTGGCTCAACTTACCCCACTCTCCCCTATATGTACTTAAACTGGGACATGCTTAACACCCTGGCTATCCTACAATCTAAGCTTGATGCCCTCAATCTCACACAAATTGTCAATGAACCTATCAGGTACAACCCCAAATCCGTAAACACGGGCACCCTCGTAGATATCATCCTAACTAACTCGCCCTCCAAATACACCTCTGCTGTTTTCAACCAAGATCTCAGCGATCCTCTGCCTCATTGCCTGCATCCGTTATGGGTCTGCGGTCAAACGACCACCCCTCATCACTGTTAAACGCTCCCTAAAACACTTCAGCGAACAGGCCTTTCTAATCGACCTGGCCGGGGTATCCTGGAATGACATTGACCTCATCCCGTCAGTAGAGGATGCTTGGTTATTCTTTAAAAGTGCCTTCCTCACCATCTTAAATAAGCAGGCTCCATTCAAAAAATTTAGAACCAGGAATAGTTTTAGCCCATGGTTCACTCCAGACCTGTCTGGCCTTGACCAGCACAAAAACATCCTGTGGCGTTCTGCATTAGCATCGAATAGCCCCCGTGATATGCAACTTTTCAGGGAAGTTAGGAACCAATATACACAGGCAGTTTGGAAAGCTAAGGCTAGCTTTTTCAAACAGAAATTTGCATCCTTTGGTACTAACTCAAAATAGTTCTGGGACACTGTAAAGTCCATGGAGAATAAGAGCACCTCCTCCCAGCTGCCCACTGCACTGAAGCTAGGAAACACTGTCACTACGATAAATCCACTATAATTGAGAATTTCAATAAGCATTTCTCTACGGCTGGCCATGCTTTCCACCTGGCTACCCCAACCCCGGTCAACTGCCCGGCACCCTCCACAGCAACCCGCCCAAGCCCCCACAATTTTTCCTTCACCCAAATCCAGATAGCTGGTGTTCTGAAAGAGCTGCAAAATCTGGAACCCTACAAATCAGCCGGGCTAGACAATCTGGACCCTCTATCTAAAATGATCTGCCGAAATTGTTGCAACCCCTATTACTAGCCTGTTCAACCTCTTTCGTATCGTCTGAGATTCCCAAACATTAGAAAGCTGCCGCGGTCATCCCCCTCTTCAAAGGAGGGGACACTCTTGACCCAAACTACTACAGACCTATATCCATCCTACCCTGCCTTTCTAAGGTCTTCGAAAGCCAAGTTAACAAACAGATTACCGACCATTTCGAATCCCACCGTACCTTCTCCGCTATGCAATCTGGTTTCAGGGCTGGTCATGGATGCACCTCAGCCACTCTCAAGGACCTAAACGATATCCTAACCGCCATCGATAAGAGACATTACTGTGCAGACGTATTCATCGACTTGGCCAAGGCTTTTGACTCTGTCAATCACCACATATCGGCAGACTCAACAGCCTTGGTTTCTCAAATGACTGCCTCGCCTGGTTCACCAACTACTTCTCAGACAGGGTTCAGTGTGTCAAATCGGAGGGCATGTTGTCCGGACCTATGGCAGTCTCTATGGGGGTACCACAGGGTTCAATTCTCGGGCCGACTCTCTTCTCTGTATACATCAATGATGTTGCTCTTGCTGCTGGTGATTCTCTGATCCACCTCTACGCAGACGACACCATTCTGTATACTTCTGGCCCTTCTTTGGACACTGTCTTATTAACTAACCTCCAGATGAGCTTCAATGCCATACAACTCTCCTTCCGTGGCCTCCAACTGCTCTTAAATGCAAGTAAAACTAAATGCATGCTCTTCAACCGATTGCTGCCCACACCTGCCCGCCCCCCCAGCATCACTACTCTGGACGATAATGACTTAGAATATGTGGACAACACAAATAGCTAGGTGTCTGGTGTCAGAAGACAAATTTTTAATTCCCCCTCTTCACGTCTCACAAGAGACGTGACATAAAAGTTTCTTAGTCCTCAAATAGATAGATAGGTCCAGCTTCCCCATCATCAAGCAATGGGAACATTTGGGCCCTTTCCTGATTAGGGTCTATGGCGGCAGTGATAACACGGCTAGCAAGCGTGCGCGCACATGGAATGCAACAGCATCCACAAAGTACAAGAATGCCCGCAAAAACGGAAATAGATACTAGGATAGAGGAAACCAGCGTCTTATATTTACCAAAAGCATCCATCCATGAGTCCCACATAGAAGTGTCCACTCCAGAATGCTGTTTCATCTTACCATTAAGGGTACGAAGTCCCTCCAATGCTACAGTCAGACTCCCATCCGTAGCTGTGTTATTGGGAATGAAAGTACAACACTGCTCACCAAACATGGCACAGACCCCCCCGCGTTCAGCCAATAACATATCAACCGCGATTCTATTTTGAAATGCCATCAGGGACGTAGCTGCCAATTGTCCATGGACCGCCTCGAAGCCTTGTTGAGTCCAATTGCCCAGTTTCTGGACATTAAAATGAATGTAATTAATTCGGTCCACATTTTTATTAACTGTGCACCACCAACAGACAGAAGATTCAAACCCAGCTGCCACTTGGTCCACCAGTTTATATTCATCTGGCACCCCCTAGGGACACCAATAGCATCAATGTAAGTTGAGTCGTAAATGAGCAAGGACCAAAAAGGAGACCACTCCAATAACTACACCTGGAGTGGCCAATCACACATTAGTAACCAAAAAACGAGAATATGTTAAACCCTTAGGTCCATCCCTCTATACAACCTGTACCAGGTGGGCTCGTCGCCACCCGGGAACTTCAAACCTTCACAACAGGGAGGACAAACATCACTTTTTTATTCATTCGACAACATCAACTACAGCAAACCAAGGGTCCTCCTCTGTCAGGCCCACTCTCCTGCGGAAGCTTGTTTTCGTATCAGCCTCTCCAACTGGATCATCAACCAACGGCATCATACCAGAGGCCCTTTCCACATCTGTAACAGACTTCTTCAAACAAGGTATGATACAGGCAACACAGCACATGAGCATGCGAAAAACAACAACTAGGGTCTCATCACTGCAGTGTACTTACCAAACCAACCACCCAGCCAAGGGACCAGTCCACTCTCCTCCACACCTGCAAGACCCTTCATCTCCACTGATAACCTTGCCAACCCACTCAGAGCTTTTGAAATGCTCCCATCCGGACTAGTATTGTTAGGGACAAACATGCAACACTGTTCTCCAAACATTTTACATACACCTCCCTGGTTGGCCAGAATCATGTCCAGTGTTAGTCTATTGTGTCTACTGGTTTTAGAGGTAGCATCCAATTGTTCAGCCATCCCTGTAAGTGCTGTGTGGGTGTATTTAACAAATCATTATTAATTATAGTAGATATAATTGATCCAGACATTTTGTTTTAGCATCAACAATAGCTGGGCCAATGATGGGCATCAGATGCCACAGGCCATCTTTCCTGTTTAACGTCTGGAATTCGTGGGGGACCCCTATTGGGAACCCCAACAGGTTGGTGTGAATGTTATCTGTACCCTCGGACCAAGGAGCGTCACGTTTCTGCCGTCTCCTGGGTTGGTCCCAAGCCTCTGTGTCATGTGCGGCTCCCAGAAGTTGGTTAGCTGTAACCTCAATAATAGGCTATGGTGTTTATCAGACTGGCCAAAACACATGTGCCCTGACAATCTCCTTTCAAAATGGGGTCAACCGCCTGGCAGGTCCACACATCCACCATACATCAGCAACACCTCTAGTTAATAGTGACATTAGTGATGCAGGCAGTAGTAGGGAGCCTCCCATAGTCTATACCTCTACCTGTACCAGTGATACAGCTGTAATATCCCCCATATGCCTTAACTCCCCACGGTGCCTTCTGGGGAGGGACTTCTGGGAACACAAGACTCAGAGTCTTACACAGGGTTGAATTTGGCTTAAGCTTTCCAATATGCACATCCAACCTTCCCCATTACTTAGGACACATGGGTGAGCAGCCAGAATAGGTCTGGCATGTCCACATACGACACAGTCCTTTCTATTAAGTGTTTTGTAGGCCAACCACATATTCTCCCTTCCCTCATAACCAGTTTCAGTCCCCAATTGGTCACTATCTGAGATGTCTTTTACATTTATTACCTGTACCAGATTGGAGAGCTTAGGTGATGGCGTGGGACTTGGTCTTGAAGTGGTGGAGGAGGCCGGCTGAACCCTGGTCTGTTGGAACTGGTGGTGGTTCTGGCGGTACTGTGATAGTAACATCCCCATCGTATCCTAATCAGACAGCTCAGGACTACAAGCAGTCCTGTAAAAACCCCACCCTCTCCCAGAGAACACATCATCAGCCAGAGATCAAGCAACACTTTCACTTCTATGAACGTACACAGTGTTGAGAGGTCGGGGTCAGGGATTCTTCATTAAGGAGTTGATCCCCGAGCTCTATTAGCAACGGTTCTTCTCCTTAACTCTGTGATCATTCGACAGTGTCAGTGTGTCTCACCCTCCAAGTGCGATATGCCCCCAGGTCGAGTGAATCACCTTCTCCTTTAATTCACCTGTAACGCATGAAATCCTGGACATACAAGTTTGGCTAACAAACAGTTTCTCATTTGTTCTATCTGATTATATATTTAACTTCTATACCCATTTGTTAGCTAGTAATTTTAAATTTTAAATTAGTTTATTATCCAATAGGCCCCAATCCTATCCTAGACCACAATGTACCCCTCTCCCGTTTGATACCTGGCTCTGGCCAGGTATCAACCTTACCTACTCTTAATATTGACTTAGGTAAGATTAGTAAAATATTCTTATATTTAAATGCTTATGTATTTTCCTGCCCTATAGGCTTAAAATATCTCCTGTTCACACCTCAATGTATCATATCTTCCCCCATTTATTATCGATGACAAATGGGATTTTTTCTGTTGTATTACCAAATCAATAACAGCCCATTCAAAACCGTCATAGCCAATGTTTAAAAACAGAAACCTGACTCCTCTGTGGTTAAAACTACAATTATGGTCAAGAGTTATAAACTCTATTATAATCAATTTACCTCAAAATTATTATTCCAAATGACCACAATTTCATTATCCTCATTACATTCCCCGTGGGTGATCAAACCACATGAAAATGCAATGAAGATAGGTCAAAAGGTTACATCACCTCCTTACATTCGTGTTCCATACTATATCTAGACATACTAAAAGAACCCTTTATCTTAAAAAATCCCTTGTCTAAATAAAACTCAGAAAATAATCCTCCTAATATATATATAAGTGTACTCCTTTAAGATATCTTATCTCTGGGAACACGGAAACCCTTAACCTAAATGTTTACTACAAAAACAAAATTATGTCACCAGCACTCAACCAGGCTCCCCGTCAGCTGGGAGACCGTTGAGTGCTGCAATACTGCCATCTTCTGTCCATTCTCTGCACAGCTCTCCACCCGCTCTATTCAAACTTCCCAATTTAAGCCATATTAGTTTCTTATTTTAACTTTTGTTTAATAATTTTTGATTTTTTGATTTTTTTTAATCTATTATTACCTAGTTAGACTAGAGTGTCCGTGACATACATCCATGGGGATCCGGTTATAGTTATTCTATTAACCATGTGAAAGTGCCCAGGGACACCCCAAATATCAGTAGGAATATCACAAATAAGGGGCCAGATATCCCTAGCCTTGCCCAGGGAGGGAGAAATGTCCCTCTAACTGGGCGAGGTTCCTTTTTCAGGGGAGGCGGAGTTTGATGCCGCATCCCCTGAGTCAGGAATGTCTTCATTTGGAATCGAATTTAAGCTGTTTAAATCAGCTCTGACTTCTGTCAGTGTTCTAGAAGGGATTGGGGCTGGAGTGCAATGTGTGAGGTGGTGCCAAGGTGTGCCTGATTTACCTTTGACCTGGACTGAGTGTGAAGTAACCTCCCTCACTTCGTACGGTCCAGTCCACCTGGGTTCTAGCCACTTTCTCTTGTGGACTTTAACCCCACCCAGTCACCAATTTTTACCTTCAGTGATGGCGGATCTCCCGTCAGCTCCCCCATTTGGACCTTGTGAATCTGTGTGGAGAGAGCTGCAGAAAGTTCCGTCAATTATCAGACATTACAATTTGTTGTACATCAAGGGCGGGAATATGACCTCCCTCCCTTGGTGGACCAGACATAACTCTCCCAGTCATTATCTCATGAGGAGAGAGATGGGTGCCTGCACCTGGAGAGGCTCTCATGGCCATCAACGCCAGGGGCAGGGCTTCAACCCAAATCAACTTCAAACCTGCACATACATTTGATTGGCGCGTTTCACGAGGCTTTTGAGATTGTGGCCTGTACACTAACCCAAACTTGTGCACAATACCCAATCTTTCCTCCACCTGTCTCAGGTGTTGGTTACTAAAATGGGACCCGTTTGTCGGATCGGATTTGCCTTGGAACTCCATACCTTGGTATGAGTTCGGTTTGCAGCCACTTAATGACCGACTTTGCATCCTCCCTTGCTGCTGGCATTGCCTCGACCCATTTGGAAAACCTGTCTACCATTACCAAAAGGTTATTTTAGATTTTTTTGATTATTATTATTATTATTTTTTCCAGCGCTGAACGTGAATTCTTTGCACATCAGATATGCTGCAACTCCATGGTGGGTGTGGATTTCCAATGGATGGCACATTACCAGATGAGCTGTTTTTTCCAATAGCTTTTGCCACTGCAGCCACATACCTGGAGCATGTGGTTTGTCCTACTTCAATGTGGTCCAGTTTGGAGGAGTGATACATCAACACTCTTCTCTCCCCCTCTTGTTTCTGGAAAAGGATGGATGATGTAAATCCTTCTTTTTCAGAAACATCCAGATGGAACTTGTGTTTTTTAGTCAGGTGCTATTAAGGCTGCTGCCACTGAGAGATCTGTTTTCAAGAGTGCAAAAGCCTTTGATGCTTCAGTAGTCCAGGTCAATGATGAGTATAGGTTAGTGGTGGGCAGCTTCAGGGCCATGGGGCATATTCGTCAGACATGCCCTGGAAAGGGGGAGGTGATCGCTGATTTGGGTCTGGGTTTGGAGTGGAAGAAAACTGAATCAGCTCTCTGTCTTCTCTCTTCAAAGGGCCTGGTTGAGACCCACCACCCCGTCCTTGTGGGTAGGTTGATAGAGACCCACCGTGTCCCTGTAGTGAGGCGGGGTTCGAACCCCCTCTACGTCCCTGTGTGTACGCTCTATCCCTTTCCTCCCTTTCTCGATGATCAGGCCTCTCTTCACACACGAGTTGCCCTTCTTGGATCCCCCAAGTCATGTTACCTTTTAGGTGTCTTTCATGCACCACAAACACCGGTGCCTGTACCACAGCAGGGGTCAGAAAAGGGTTTTGAGGGAGGTGGGTAAATGGATTTTGAAAATAGGGAGGTGGTGTTATTTTCTCTCCCTGCTCTGTCTTTTATTCTCTGATCTAAGTATTCATTGAATTTGTGTTTGGGGACGGTGGTCGTGGCCATTTTGTCGTTAAACTATGTCTGGGTCTATATTATTTTTGGTGCTCTTAGCCCGTCACTGATCTCCCAGCGATGTATTCTTGGTGCCTACACAGACTTATCTTTGGTGTCCCACTCTCTTTACACAAAGAATTTTATTGCCGTATATTTAGCGAATTATTTTTTCCGTTTTCCAACAATATTTCAGCTATATCCTTTTGGAACAATATATTAGTACTTTCAAGCGTTTCTAGAATAATTATTTAATTAATTCTAGGACTAATTTTTCTCAAAAATATTATTATCACATATTCAACTTATTAATTAAATACTTTCCCAAAGTATTTCAAACGTGTCCTTTTGGGACAATATATTAGTGTATCCTAGCGCTTCTAGAATAATTATCAAATGATTTCTAGTCCTTAAGGCAAACCCAGCAGCACGAGAGGGAAAAAATCAAGTCAACTTATCAGCACAAAATAGCTGCTTCACAACAGCCCACACATTTTGACTCGGCGGTCACTTCCAACACAGCCTCAATTTAGCATATGGCTAATTAGTAGCAATCGGTCTCGTGGAACGTTCAATCACCCACATTGATTTGGAGAGTTTCAGGTTTAATACCTTCTACCATTAATTTCGCTAACACAACTTGAACATACAATATCACATTAGATTCTTCACGGTAACACCTAGCTGATCAATCTATTGCCCGACTATATGAATCGTATTTTTTTTAAAAAAAATTTTTTTATGGGTCCTCACGGTAACACCTAGTTGATTGCCAATTCAACTATTGCCCGACTATATGGATCTCATCTTTTAATTATGGATTCCTCACGGTAACCCCTAGCTGATCACTTATCAGCTATGGCCCGACTATATGAATCCTTACTTTTAATTATGGATTCCTCACGGTAACCCCTAGCTGGTCAACTGTCAGCTATGGCGCGACTATATGAATCCCCTTTTTTTTTAATTTTGTGGATTCCTCACGGTAACCCCTAGGTGGTCAACTCTCACCTATGGCCCGACTATATGAATCCTTATAAAGCTTATTCCTCACTGTACATCTAGTCGATCAACATATCGACTAGTGCCAGACTATGTGAACAAGTCTTTGACCTATTATTACTTAGATATCTTTACACAATGCCTTAGATTCTTAACAATTTCACATAAATTAAACCGTAATTCATACTCACTCCAGTACTCCTGATCTCAATTTAGATATTGGCTATAATACAATATACAGATTTTGATTAAACAGGCTTCTGCTTACCTTATAGTTTCGAGCTCTTTGATCAGTTTCCTGGGTGAGTTGAATCGCGATGTCTCCTTCGGACAGGTCACCCCTCCTTCTGGAATCTTTCTCCAACTCGTCTCCTGTCTGATCAACTTTCTATGGACCGAATTCAAAGGTGTCTAACCATCCTCTGCTACCAAGTTTTGTTGATAAAACGTTTACTGGAGACAGGAGATCAAGTGGAGACATAGGACGAGGTGGATATTTGTATAATAAGGCCGTTTATTCACATGTAAAAATATCTTAGTAAATCGTGCAGCACGGCCCCTTCTGTCTGATTCGTATGGAATCGTCGGAAAAGAGAGCGCTCTAAACATTTCGTACAGATTATATAGGCAACAAGCAAAGTAGGTTGATCTTGTAGTCTGGCCTTCCGATTGGTCGATCTGGGTCGTGGGTAGTCCTGTCCGGGCCTGATGTCGACGTTCCATTGGCTCTTCACACAGTTCTTTGTCTTAGTCTCATCCAAAAGCATCCATCCATGTGCGTTTGTTTTCACAGGGCCCTATTCATGGGGGAGGGGAGTGTGTGTGTGGGTCTATGGTTATTTATAAGGGTACAAAGTAGTGGGGGTATAGTGGGGATGGGTGCATGTTGTGCCAAGTATAGCTTGTGTTGAGGAGTGGTTAAAACAAGTTACCAGTATCCATTATAATTTCTTACACTGGTTAGACTGTAAACTCTCCTTCCAGACTCACATCAAACATCTCCAATCCATAATTAAATCTAGAGTCGGCTTCCTATTTCGCAACAAGGCATCCTTCACTCATGCTGCCAAACACACCCTTGTAAAACTGACCATCCTACCAATCCTCGACTTCGGCGATGTCATTTACAAAATAGCCCCCAACACTCTACTCAACAAATTGGATGCAGTCTATCACAGTGCCATTCGTTTTGTCACCAAAGCCCCATATACTACCCACCACTGTGACCTGTACGTTCTCGTTGGCTGGCCCTCGCTTCATACTCTTTGCCAAACCCACTGGCTTCAGTCTCTGATAGGTAAGGCCCCGCCTTATCTCAGCTCACTGGTCACCATAGCAGCACCCACCCGTAGCACGCGCTCCAGCAGGTATATCTCTTTAGTCACCCCCAAAGCCAATTCCTTCTTTGGCTGCCTCTCCTTCCAGTTCTCTGCTGCCAATAACTGGAACGAACTGCAAAAATCACTGAAGCTGGAGACTCTTACCTCCCTCACTAGCTTTAAGCACCAGCTGTCTGAGCAGCTCACAGATCACTGCACCTGTACATATCCCATCTGTAAATAGCCTATCCAACTACCTCATCCCCATATTGTATTTATTTATTTATCTTGCTCCTTTGCACCACTGTATCTCTACTTGCACATTCATCTTCTGCACATCAATCACTCTAGTGTTTAATTGGTATATTGTAATTACTTCTCCACCATGGCCTATTTATTGCCTTACCTCCCTTTTCTTACTTCATTTGCAAACACTGTATATAGATTTTCTTCAACTGTATTATTGACTGTATGTTTTGTTTATTCCATGTGTAACTCTGTGTTGTTGTATGTTTCGAACTTCTTTGCTTTATTCTTGGTCAGGTCGCAGTTGTAAATGATAACTTGTTCTCAACTTGCCTACCTGGCTAAATAAAGGTGAAATAAATAAATGTAAAAAACCTGAAAGGTAGAGCATGTGGTAGGATGAGCATCAGCAGGCTTTGGACTGGAGTGACAGTTCATTACCTTGGCTTTCGGCTAGTCGTTACCAGAGTCATATATACAGTGTAAGTCGGAAGTTTACATACACTTTAGCAAAATAGAGTAGTGGAGATAATGATTTATTTCAGCTTTTATTTCTTTCATCACATTACCAGTGTGTCAGAAGTTTACATACACTCAATTAGTATTTGGTAGCATTGCCTTTAAATTGTTTAACTTGGGTCAAACATTTCGGGTAGCCTTCCACAAGCTTCCCACAATATGTTGGGTGAATTTTGGCCCATTCCTCCTGACAGAACTGGTGTAACTGAGTCAGGTCCTTCCTCGCATACGCTTTTTCAGTTCTGCCCACACATTTTCTATAGGATTGAGGTCATGGCTTTGTCTCCAATACCTTGAATTTGTTGTCCTTAAGCCATTTTGCCACAACTTTGGAAGTATGCTTGGGGTCATTGTCCATTTGGAAGACCCATTTGCGACCAAGCTTTAACTTCCTGACTGATGTCTTGAGATGTTGCTTCAATATATCTAAATAATTTTCCTACCTCATGATGCCATCTATTTTGTGAAGTGCACCAGTCCTTCCTGCAGCAAAGCATCCCCACATCATGATGCTGCCACCCCATGCTTCACGGTTGGGATAGTGTTCTTCAGCTTGCAAGCCTCCCCCTTTTTCCTCCAAACAGAACGATCGTCATTATGGCCAAACAGTTATATTTTTGTCTCATCAGACCAGAATACATTTCTCCAAAAAGTACGATCTTTGTCCCCATGTGCAGTTGCAAACCGTAGTCTGGCTTTTTTTAATGGTGGTTTTGGAGGAGTGTCTTCCTTGCTGAGCGGCCTTTCAGGTTATGTCAATATAGGACTCATTTTACTGTGGATATAGATGCTTTTGTACCTATTTCCTCCAGCATCTTCACAAGGTCCTTCTGTTGTTCTGGGATTGATTTGCACTTTTCGCACCACAGTACATTCATCTCTAGGAGACAGAACACGTTTCCTTCCTGAGCAGTATGACGGCTGCGTGGTCCCATGGTGTTTATACTTGTGCACTATTGTTTGTACAGATGAGGTTCCTTCAGGCATTTGGAAATTGCTCCCAAGGATGAACCAGACTTGTGGAGGTCTACAATTGTTTTCAGAGGTCTTGGCTGATTTCTTTTGATTTTTCCATATTGTCAAGCAAAAAGGCACTGAGTTTGAAGGTAGGTATTGAAATACATCCACAGGTACACCTCCAATTGACTCAAATGATAGGCTAATTGATATCAGAAGATTCTAAAGCCATGACATCATTTTCTGGAATTTTCCAAGCTGTTTAAATGCACAGTCAACTTAGTGTATGTAAACTTCTGACCCACTGGAATTGTGATACAGTGAGTTGTAAGTGAAATAATCTGCCTGTAAACAATTGTTGGAAATATTACTTGTCATGCACAAAGTAGATGTCCTAACCGACTTGCCAAAACTACAGTTTGCTTGCCACTATAGGGGGTGCTGTTTCGCATTAGCATAATTTGCTCTACAGATTAAACGGCTTCCTACTCAATTCTTGCTCGTACAATATGCATATTATTATTATTATTGGATAGAAAACACTCTCTAGTTTCTATAGCCGTTGGAATTTTGTCTCTGAGTTGAACAGAACTCCTTCTACAGCACTTTTCATGACAGGGAGTCAGATTTCAGACATCTTGGCCCCTGATCTGGAGTCAGTTTAAAGGTCCCTGTAAATGCTATGGAGAAACAGACACTTCTTACGTCTTCCCCTGGATGTCAGTACGTGATGACGCTTTGAATGGAGTCGATTGCGCAATCAGGGGCTGTATAAAACAGCAAATACCGGAAGTAGCTTCCCTTTGCTGCCTGCGCCTGGCGCACGAAGGACGTCGGACTCGCCTCCTTCCAAGCTTTTGTTTAGCCAGTAATATTTCTCCGGTCATGTTTTTACTCGTTAGAGGTGTTAAAAACATCATAAGGTAGTTAATTTAAACCGTTTTATAGCAATTTATATCCGTTTAGTGCGATTTTGAGGCATTTATTTCTGAGACACTTTGAACCGCTGGGCACGTTTCCAGTTCATGCCGAACGTTAGTGGGCATTTCCACATGGCAAGAGGACAGCTTTCGACCAAAAGACGATTAGACCCAAGAAAGGATTCATTGCCCAAGATTCTGATGGAAGAACAGCTCACAGTAAGAACAATTTCTGATGATAAATCGTGTTTCTGTCGAAAAATGTTAAACGCTTATGCCGCCATTTTGTTTTGTATAGCTTCGCTTGGCGCAACCTGTATTGAAAAGTAAGGATAATTTAAAAAATGTAATTCAGCGATTGCATTAAGAACTAATTTGTCTTTCGATTCCTGTCAACCCTGTATTTTTTAGTCAAGTATATGATTAGCTATTGATTAAACTAGATCACTCTGAAAGATGGCGACCGCTTGTTTTGCTACTATTTTCATTGTATAACCACGGTTTTTTATGGCTAAATATGCACATTTTCGAACAAACTCTATATGTATGAAATATTGTCTGAATTCACAAGATCTGTGTCTTTCCATTGCTGTGAGCTGTATATTTTTATGAAATGTTTTATGATGAGTAAATTGGTAAAACACGTTGCTCTCTGTAGTAATTCTAGTCGAGTTGTGATGGTGGGTGCAATTGTAAACTATGATTTCTACCTGAAATATGCACATTTTTCTAACAAAACCTATCCTATACAATAAATATGTTATCAGACTGTCATCTGATGAGGTTTTTTCTTGGTTAGTGGCTATCAATATCTTTATTTGGCCGAATTGGTGATAGCTAGTGGTGGAGAGAGAAAATGGTGGACAAAGAAAAATGGTGTATTTTGCTAACGTGGTTAGCTAATAGATTTACATATTGTGTCTTCCCTGTAAAACATTTTAAAAAACAGAAATGATGGGTTTATTCACAAGATCTGTATCTTTCATCTGGTGTCTTGGACTTGTGATTTAATGATATTTAGATGCTACTATTTAATTGTGACGCTATGCTAGCGATGCTAATCAGTGTGGGGGGGGGGTGGGGGGTGATCCCGGATCCGGGGTTGAGGCTCGTTAGAGGTTAACAAGAAACTTGTGGAGTTGTTGAAAAACGAGTTTTAATGACTCCAACCTAAGTGGATGTAAACTTCCGACTTCAACTCTCTATATATAAGTCGGTTAAGACATCTACTTTGTGCATGACACAAGTCATTTTCCAACAATTGTTTACAGACAGATTATTTCACTTATAATTCAGTATCACAATGGTACAGTGGGTCAGAAGTTTACATACACTAAGTTGACTGTGCTTTTTAAACAGTGAAAAGTGCAAATCAATCCCAGAACAACAGCAAAGGACCTTGTGAAGATTCTGGAGGAAACAGGTACGACTGTATCTATATCCACATTAAAACGAGTCCTATATCGACATAACCTGAAAAGCCGTCAGCAAGGAAGAAGCCACTCCTCCAAAATTGCCATTAAAAAAAGCCATACTACGGTTTGGAACGGCACATGGGGACAAAGATCGTACTTTTTGGAGAAATGTATTCTGGTCTGATGAGACAAAAATATAACTGTTTGGCCATAATGATCATCGTTATATTAGGAGGAAAAAGGGGGAGGCTTGCAAGCTGAAAAACACCATCCCAACCATGAAGCACAGGGGTGGCAGCATCATGTTGTGTGGCTGCTTTGCTGCAGGAGGGACTGGTGCACTTCACAAAATACATGGCATCATGAGGCAGGAAAATTATGTGGATATATTGAAGCAATATCTCTAGACATCAGTCAGGAAGTTAAAGCTTGGTCGCAAATGGGTCTTCCAAATGGACAATGACCCCAAGCATAAGGCTTAAGGACAGCAAAGTCAATGTATTGGAGTGGCCATCACAAAGCCCTGACCTCAATCATATAGAAAGTTTGTGGGCAGAACTGAAAAAGTGTGTGTGTGAGCAAGGAGGCCTACAAACCTGACTCAGTTACACCAGCTCTGTCAGGAGAAATGGGTCAAAATTCACCCAACTTATTGTGGGAAGCTTGTGGGAGGCTACCTGAAACGTTTGACCCAAGTTAAACAATTTAAAGGCAATGCTACCAAATACTAATTGAGTGTATGTAAACTTCTGACCCACTGGGAATGTGACGAAAGAAATAAAAGCTGAAATAAATCATTCTCTCTATTATTCTGACATTTCACATTCTTAAAATAAAGTGGTGATCCTACCTGACCTAAGACAGGGAATTATTGCTATTATTAAATGTCAGGAATTGTGAAAAATTGAGTTTAAATGTATTTGGTTAAGGTGTATGTAAACTTCCGACTTCAACTATATATATATACACTGTATATTATAATTAAAGTGGTCTGTTTGGGAATGTGCATGTCTTGGGGCATGAGTCCTCAAGGTTCTGAGCGCTGACTGTGAGTGGAAGGAATGTCTGACTTGACTCATCTGTGCTGCTGTGGAAGTGAGGTTTGTACTGTATCCCAGCTGTGGCCTTCAGATTCCTCTACTCTGAGCTGTACTGGTTAGTAAGTATCAGTGCTGGAGTCCGTATATGTCCTTAACCATATGGTCTACATTCCAATGTTATGTTTATACCCCTGCACATCAACTCGGTACTGGTACCCCGTGTATATAGCCAAGTTATCGTTACTCATTGTGTATTTATTCCTTGTGTTATTATTTTTCTATTTTTCTCTCTGCATTGTTGGGAAAGGCCCTTAAGTTAAGCATTTCACTATTAGTATACACGTTGTATACGAAGCCTGTGACAAATAACAATTGATTGATTGGTAGGATGAGGATTAGCAGGCTTTGGGCTGGAGTGACAGTTCATTACCTTGGCTTTCAGTTATAAAAATAATAATTATCGTTTGGTGGGTGCTTATATTTGTTCTAGTTCACAATTGGAAGTATTTGTTGTTGTTGCATATCCCAACTCCCCCGAGACACCTTAGTTAGTTGGGGTGGCAGGTAGCCTAGTGGTTTGAGCGTTTGGCCAGTAACCGGAAGGTTGCTGGATTGAATCCCCAAGCTGACAAGGTAAAAGTCTGTTGTTCTGCTCCTGAGCAAGGCAGTTAACCCACTGTTCCCTGGGTGCTGTGGATGTCGATTAAGGCAGCGCCCTGCACCTCTCTGATTCAGAGGGGTTGGGTTGAATATGGAAGACACATATTAGTTGAATACATTCAGTTGGACAACTGAACAAGTATCCCCCTTAGTTGCTACCTTCACTGTATTTTGGACACTGATGACCAGCCTTCTGTGTTTTTAATACAGGCATAAGCCTATAGAAACCTATTAGGTGTTTTAACGTAGTTCACAAGGCTAGTTAGACGTACATTACCGTTCAAAAGTTTAGGGTCACTTAGAAATGTCCTTGTTTTTGAAAGAAAAGCACAAAAGCATCCCGGAGTCGCCTCTTCACTGTTAACGTTGAGACTGGTGTTTTGTGGGTACTATTTAATGAAGCTGCCAGTTGAGGACTTGTGGGGCGTCTGTTTCTCAAACTAGACACTCTAATGTACTTGTCCTCTTGCTCAGTTGTGCACCGGGGCCTCCCACTCCTCTTTCTCTTTCTATTCTGGTTAGAGCCAGTTTGCCCTCTTCTGTGAAGGGAGTAGTACACAGCGTTGTACGAGATCTTCAGTTTCTTGGCAATTTCTTGCATGGAATAGCCTTCATTTCTCAGAACAAGAATAGACTGACAAGTTTCAGAAGAAAGTCTTTGTTTCTGGCCATTTTGAGCCTGTAATCGAACCCACAAATGTTGATGCTCCAGATCCTCAGCTGGTCTAAAGAAGGCCAGTTTTATTGCTTCTTTAAATCTGCACAACAGTTTTCCGCTGTGCTAACATAATTGCAAAAGGGTTTTCTAATTATCAATTAGCCTTTTAGAATAATAAACTTGGATTAGCTACCACAACGTGACATTGGAACACAGGAGTGATGGTTGCTGACAATGGGCCTCTGTACGCCTATGTAGATATTCCATAAAAAAATCTGCCGTTTCCAGCTACAATAGTAATTTACAACATTAACAATGTCTACACTGTATTTCTGATCAATTTTATGTTATTTTAATGGACAAAAAAAATTGTTTTTCTTTCAAAAACAAGGACATTTCTAAGTGACCCTAAACTTTTGAACGGTAGTGTAGTTCACAAGGCTAGTTAGACGTATTTCACACTACCCAACAAAATACTCACAAAAGATGTCGTCACACTTCCATAAAAAGTGAGCGGCCTATCCTCTTTATTTATTCATTGTTTATTTTGAAGGGATTAAAGGTTTCGATGACGCATACACCAGCACCTAGACCTAGTGCTGTTCATGTTTGTGTATTTGGTTCGCTAAATGTCAGCAGAAAGGAACCGTCACTTTTGTGCCCCTCCTAACAAGTCCTGGATCAAAGACATTCCCAGAAACCATCACTTTAGTGCCCCTCCTAACAAGTCCTGGATCAAACACATTCCCAGAGTTATTATAAACCTGGCCCAACAGCGTAAGTGTCGGCATCTGCACTGCAGCTTGCTTTTTATGGAAGCCGTGCAGCGGGCTGGAGAGAGGATGGGTGCAATACTGCATTCCTTACTGTCAACTGAGCCCCCAAAACCAATGTAGCCCTGTAGAATAGCTGTCCCAGTGCTGTACAGCTGCCAGAAGCCTTGGCTAACATGGTGGGGCATTCCAAAGGATAGGGTTAATAGCAACAAGTTTTGGTAAAATGGCTTTTGTTTTATATATACTTATTTTTATATATATACTGTTTATGTGTGTGTTTTCTGGTTTTAACTGTACCTGAAATGAAAACAAAACCAGGCCCTATTTCTGTGGTAGAGCTGTGACGTGAGTGCTGTGGCATGTTCTGTGCCCTGCATGAATTCCCCCAGATCCATTTTGCTCCGCTCCCTTCCAATGGCAGTTAGCACCAGTCTACACCCTCACTGTTCAGACACACTGATCATCTGTTCCAATGGTTAGAGTAGTGACGATAGTGGGATCCCAACACACACAACTGACAGTTATTCCTTGACAACCATACAGCAAACCCTATACAGGTCTACTGATGTGAGCCAGGCAATGCAATCCGTAACTTCCTGTGAGTCTGGAAAACATGTTCTGCATAGGATTTTAAGGCTGAGAATGCTGTCTCTTTATCAGGGGAGAGCTGGTTGGTTGAAAACCAGCGAGGACTCCTATGACAAGCCCACCACACACACAAGGACCCACCCAGTGTCAGATTCACCCACACGCCAGCCATCTCCAGACTGAGAAAATGCTTACATCCCTGTAAGAACAACTCATCTGGACCACGTTAGTTACTGTACCTGGAAGAGGTCCAGACTGGCAGCATAGGGAATATCCTAATCCCCACAAATACTTACAATCTTCCACACTCACGTTCTACCAGTATATTTACTGAAGAGAAGAACAGCTGCTGCTTTGGAGGGGATAACATGTTTTGATCATTTTCTTCCCAATTCATAAATCTACAATGAGTTGCTACAGTAACATATGGCAGCCTAATCAGTCACAAGGGATTTTCTAATATTTTGTAATCACCGATTTGCCCATACTATGTGTGAGCAACCTGTCTCAAGCTTGTAGGAAAGCAACCTGACCAAAACTTAAATTAAAGATAAAACCCAGTGAGTGATTGTTGGAAAGTCCGGGACTAAAAACGCACCTTTCCCCACACTCTTGTAGTAGGGAACTTTCCCTTTGTCAGAAGTCTGAAAACACACTAGTGATGCGTTGGCCTGTGAGTTACTGCCAGAGTTGTAGAGTTTATTCAAGTTTAATTGAGGGACTCTTGCCAAGGTTTTCTGGTAAAGAGATTGAAGCGATGGAGCAATATCCTGTTTTCTCGGGGATGGCTTGATTTCATAACCTCAGGTCAACACACTGAAATATAGCTCTACGTAGGAAAACAGTCCACTCTGTAGAATTTAACCAAGTATCAAGGGGGAATTCTTTGTTTTTCTTCTGTGTATTGAGGTAGATTTGTCCTGAGACATACAGTGTGCGGTCACAGGTTTAATGAAATACTGTTATTATTAAAAATATGAATGGATTCTGGAGTGTGAGGGATCATGTACACATAACAGTCATCTTTACAGAACAACACAATTTAAGTTGTTTAAAACAGTTTAATACTCTATAATGTTCTGCAGATACAGTAGACATTTTAAATGTTCACCTTTGGTCCGATTTATGACAGAGGCTGGTACTATACACATAACGCTACACTAATTTACTCAACTTCCAATCTAGTGTACAGTCCTGTCGACATGTCTGTATGAAACTTTTATATGACATCGCTTCCATCACTCATTAACGTTTGATGTTTAGTTTGCTGGATATTTAAGATTCACATCACCATACCAACGTATGTAAGAGATTTCTCTACATGGACACGAGACTCTTCACCTGAGGGCGTTTTCCAGTAAATGCTGTTGCCTCGGTCCTGATGAGTCATTTACATTGAGTTTAATGTGTTAAAAATAGATTTGCAGAGGTTACTACATCCCTCTACGGCGCTCAAGGCCCTATTCTGTGCTATGGTGGGTCTTGTTTGATGATCCAGTCCCTTAACAGTGAATTAAGAGCAGAATGTCACTGATGCCTTTTCCTTCCATCCCCAAGACACATTACATAACATACCTGCTGCATGTTGGAACAGCCTGGTCCCAGATATGTTTGTGCTGTCTTGCCAACTCCTATGGTCCTTGTCAAGCTATGTCACAATGACCATAGGAGTTGGCAAGATGACACAAACAGATCTGGGACAAGGCTGGTGTTGTAATGCCATGATTCCACAATGATTCTGTAATGCCCCTCCCATGGTAACCATGTTGTGGGCTAATGGGTATTAAAGGCCCTCTCTCTCTCTCCCTAGATGGACACAGGCAGTGGCTTTCCACGCTGTCTGAGTGCCTGGGAGATTCAGGACTCACTTGGAGATTCTTCTCTCATCCCAGCGATGATTTCAACCTTTTACAGCCATTCATATTACTCTCTCAGGACCTGCATTAACCACAATTTGAATAAAGGTGGGCTAGAATTAGGTAAATGGAAGGAGAACGTTTTTAAAATATTATATTAAAATGGAGAAACTATTGAAACTAAGTCAAACGGAACTCTTACGAAAGGAGCAAGATCTGTCTTTTCCTCCCCCTTTCCTCTTCATCACAGTGCCTACTATGATATAGACAAGGTCTCGATGGCGATGCACATACTATGATACAGAGATGAGGGGTCAAAAGCTAAACGTGAGCATTATGGATGCATTGAGGGGGCATATCAATCACTGAAATACACAGGGCCTGTCGTAGCGCCGTAGCGAGGGCCCAGGCTGGCATAGCTGAGGTCATGTGTTATTTCATGTGTGTGAGGCGGTCCCGTCCCATTGGAGGGCTCATGTTTCAATAATGACATGACAGCTTGATTTATGCCTCACTTCCTGTTGCCAGGGGTGATCACGAACGTTCCATGGGACATGTTAATGTGGCACGCTGAACCTATTGCTCTTGCTGAAGTTTGATGCTAATCTAAGGCTGGTTGATACCTAGATTATGAATATCAATTCAATGTCTCCAAGACATAGTTCTGAACTGAATGTGAAATTCCAGCAATTACTTAAATGCTATAAAGTCTTATGATTATCCATGAGCAAGAAATCAAAACATTGTAACTAAAACTCGCTAGTCTGGCAAGAACTGACTCATGTCAACCTTCCTACTGTAGCTACTGTACTACAGACTCTGCCTCTTTGTCAATACCAGTGAGCCCATGCCAACCTACTGGAAACCCAACAGATAATGAAGTTGAATACCAACCATGGTCAACCATGTTGACACTTATGGATGGTTCATAGTTCCTAATTACCATGGGAACACAACAGATAATTACCGTTAATGGTACTCTTAGCAAGTGGGGAGAGAAAACGAAAGACACAAAACACTGTCATTACCTAGTTTCTTTTGCAGTAGCTGACAGAGGAGATAACTACCCTGTTGTGCAGGAGGCTGATGATGCAGGCAGCCATATGAACTGTAATAACCACTGGTCTGTTAGCGCTCCCATTTTCCCTGATCTGATGGTTGAAAAGAGATAGAACATGCTGCATTATACTGTATATACATAACAATGGACATATACTGCTTTATACCTACAGTAGAGAATCATAACATGTTTAGTTGAACGATTCTGATGGCGGACTAGATCTTTAAATGATGACATCTGGTCATGTAAATATTGAATTCTAGGCATCTGTTTAAATTGATTAGAGTGGTATGCTCATGAAGCACACCGTTTATATTGAATCCCAGCGCCATGGGTTTGTGTGCTCTGTTCTACTCTGTTTCTGTGGTAGACTGGTGTCGTTGGGCAGTCAGCAGAGGGCTCAATGCGAGGGTTCAGAAGTCAAAGGTCAGGCTGTCGCAGGAGATGACTTTGTCTGGGCTAGACAATGGGGAATTTGAACTTAATGTACAATCTTGTGATTTTTTAAATATAAATATCATATAAAATCGTATTCAATTGTCAATCGTATTCAAACAAATGAACAGCAACTGAAATGTAAAGCTCATGATGTTCTTCCCAATGATTTTAGTGCTCCTCATACAATCCTCTGAGAAAAGGGAGAGAGTGGCTCTTCAGCTAGACCTGAGTCACGAAGGAAGGAAGATGGTCCTCCAGTCCATTACAACTCTGAAAAGAGCAGCTGCAATCAAAGAAGGCTCAGTGGGTAATGGGATGGCTATGGGCCTGGGT
This sequence comes from Salvelinus namaycush, assembly GCF_016432855.1. NCBI lineage: Eukaryota > Metazoa > Chordata > Actinopteri > Salmoniformes > Salmonidae > Salvelinus > Salvelinus namaycush. Next base: position 22,018,085 of record NC_052325.1, on the reverse strand, counting down.
CTCCCTGGGAAATGTTGTCTCATGACAGACTGGGCAATCCTCCCTGTAGCAGAGATCCAATTAGGACTGAGCCCGACGCACCTGGCCCCTCATCATGAGGGAAGTCATTAGCAAACCAATCCTATTCACTGTATCCCTTTAACATGGTAGATGGCACTACACGACGCTATACTCTCACTAAAAGCATGAACAGATGGAGAGAGAGATTTTTTTTTTTTTTACAGTGTTATGTAAAGTGGGGAGAAGATGGTAATTGTGGGGCTAGCAGACATAACCCACTGGGCACAGACTTCAGTTCAATGTCTAGTGTTGATTTAAATTTGAAATCAACAAAGTGTCACCAGGACGTTGGATTTGGATCAAAAGTTAGATGAAAAAAAGACGAAACGCCCTTATGCTGATGACTTTCTGCAAATCTAATCAGTTTTCCACATTGTTTCAACATCATCACATAGATTTTTTGTGGTTGCAGTTACGTGGAAACAATGTTGATTTAACCCGTTTTTGACCAGTGGGCTTTTAACAAACTTTTCACCGTCTTAAAAGAAAGTTTCATCTGTGGAAGAAACCATTTCTGATATAACTTCGCCTGAAACTTTCCAGCTAATGAAGGTGGTTTATTAAACGTAGCTCCACTCACTAGCTCTATTACAAAAGCCAATAGACTCACTTCCTAGAGTCTTTATTCTTTAGCCAAATGACTTATCAAAGAAATTGTAGAGTACCGTCGGAAAGTATTCAGACCCCTTTACTTTTTTTACATTTTGTTACGTTACAGCTTTATTCTGAAATGGATTAAATAGTTTTATCCCCCTTATCAATCTACACACAATACCCCATAATGACAAAGCAAAAACAGGTTTTTGCTAATCTATAATTTAAAAAAACTGCTATCACATTCACATCAGTATTCAGACTCTTTACTCGGTACTTTGTTGAAGCACATTTGGCAGCAATTACAGCATCGAGTCTTCTTGGGTATGAAGCTACAAGCTTGGCACACCTGTATTTAAAGAGTTTCTCCCATTCTTCTGTGCAGATCCTCTCAAGCTCTGTCAGGTTGGATGGGGAGGGTCGCTGCACAACTATTTTCAGGTCTCTCCAGAGATGTTCGATCGGGTTCAAGTCCGTGCTCTGGCTAAGCCACTCTAGTACATTCAGAGACTTGTGCCAAAGCCACTCCTGCGTTGTCTTGGCTGTGTGCTTAGGGTCATTGTCTTGTTGGAAGGTGAACCTTTGCCCCAGTCTGAGGTCCTGAGTGCTCTGGAGCAGGTTTTCATCAAGGATCTCTCTGTACTTTTCTCCGTTCATCTTTCTCTCGCTCCTGACTAGTCTCCCAGTTCCTGCTGCTGAAAAACACCCCCACAGCATGATGCTGCCACCACCATGCTTCACCGTAGGGATGGTGCCAGGTTTCCTCCATGCCTGGCATTCAGGCCAAAGACTTCAATATTGGTTACATCAGACCAGAGAATCTCTTGTTTCTCATGGTCTGAGTCCTTTAGGTGCCTTTTGGCAAACTCCAAGTGGGCTGTCGTGCCTTTTACTGAGGAGTGGCTTCCGTCTGGCCACTCTACCATAAAGGTGGTTGTCCTTCTGGAAGGTTCTCCCATCTCCACAGAGTGACCATCGGGTTCTTGGTCACCTCTCTGATCAAGGGCCTTCTCCCCTGATTGCTCAGTTTGGCCGGGTGGCCAGCTCTAGGAAGAATCTGGGTGATTCCAAACTTCTTCCATTTAAGAATGATGGAGGCCACTGTGTTCTTGCGGACCTTTAATATTCCAGACATTTTTTGGTACCCTTCCCCAGATCTGTGCCTCAACACAATCCTATCTTGGAGCTCTACGGACAATTCCTTCGACCTCATGGCTTGGTTTTTTTCTCGGTCATGCACTGTCAACTGTGGAACCTTATATAGACAGGTGTGTGCCTTTCCAAATCATGTCCAATCAATTGAATTTACCACAGGTGTACTCCAATCAAGTTGTAGAAACATCTCAAGGATGATCAATGGAAACAGGATGTACCTGAGCTCAATTTAGAGTCTCATAGCATAGGGTCTGAATACTTATGTAAATAAGGTATCTGTTTTTCGAAAATTTCTAAAAACCTGTTTTCACTTTGTCATTATGGGGTATTGTGTGTAGATGGCAGCAGGCAGGTGTGAGTGCATCTGCACGCACAGTGAGGCGAAGACTTTTGAAGGATGGCCTGGTGTCAAGAAGGGCAGCAAAGAAGCCACTTCTCTCCAGGAAAACATCAGGGACAGACTGATATTCTTCTAGAGGTACAGGGATTGGACTGCTGAGGACTGGGGTAAAGTCATTTTCTCTGAATCCCCTTTCCGATTGTTTGGGGCATCCGGAAAAAAGCTTGTCCGGAGAAGACAAGGTGAGCGCTACCATCAGTCCTGTGTCATGCCAACAGTAAAGCATCCTGAGACCATTCATGTGTGGGGTTGCTTCTCAGCCAAGGGAGTGGGCTCACTCACAATTTTGCCTAAGAACACAGCCATGAATAAAGAATGGTACCAACACATCCTCCGAGAGCAACTTCTCCCAACCATCCAGGAACAGTTTGGTGATGAACAATGCCTTTTCCAGCATGATGGAGCACCTTGCCATAAGGCAAAAGTGATAACTAAGTGGCTCGGGGAACAAAACATCGATATTTTGGGTCCATGGCCAGGAAACTCCCCAGACCTTAATCCAATTGAGAACTTGTGGTCAATCCTCAAGAGGCGGGTGGACAAACAACCCACAAATTCTGACAAACTCCAAGCATTGATTATGCAAGAATGGGCTGCCATCAGTCAAGATGTGGCCCAGAAGTTAATTGACAGCATGCCAGGGCGGATTGCAGAGATCTTGAAAAAGAAGGGTCAACACTGTAAATATTGACTCTTTGCATCAACTTCATGTAATTGTCAATAAAAGCCTTTGATACTTATGAAATGCTTGTAATTATACTTCAGTATTCCATAGTAACATCTGAGAAAAATATCTAAAGACACTGAAGCAGCAAACTTTATGGAAATTAATATTTGTGTCATTCTCAAAACTTTTGGCCACGACTGTGTGCCGTACGAACTCTGTAGTTTACATAATTGTGTGGCTGGTAGTGTTCTGTATGGATCACGTAACTTTACAAGATGAAACCCTGTAACCTGAAGGTCCTGCCACGGTCAGTCTCCAAATCTAAGGATTAGTGAGGTCTGTAACAGAGAACCAGTTAGGTGAGGTAGGGGCATGGGTTAAGGGGAAAAACATATATTTATCCTCTGTTCTGTCACTCATTTTAAGATAATCCTATATTCTCATTATTTTACCACAACACAAAGCCCTGCTACACAAACTCACTTGCTTCCAGCTAAATCTGTCGAAACAGGTTAAATCCTTACGTGAATCCTATCCATTTGTCCCTTCTTGCTCTATAAAAGTAAACATAACGGTAGGCAAATGCTCTAGCTTGGAGAACGAAAGAGCAAATGTGAGGCCTTATCCCAGACAATGCATCTCTGACTCAATGAGCTCTGACATTACCACTGTCTGGGGTGAAGACAAAGCTGACATTACCACTGTGTGGGGTGGAGACAAAGCTGTCATTACCACTGTGTGGGGTGGAGACAAAGCTGACATTACCACTGTGTTGGGTGGAGACAAAGCTGACATTACCACTGTGTTGGGTGGAGACAAAATTCTCTGGGGATATACCAGGATCTCACAGCAGCTGAGCAGGTCTGAGTAGACCGTCCATGCGATTCACTGATATGAAATGAGAATGTCAATTTAAATGTTTGTAAAGCAAGATAAATGGATGATGTTGATGTTTAATATTACCTGGAGTCATTACGCATGAGATGATATTGTCATTACTGTAGTAGCTGCCATACAATGTTACATTCTCTAATTATGTAGCAGAATTTTAAGTGTCTCATCATTCTGAATAATAGTGTGACTACTTGTCCTAGCCTACTAAACCTGCTGTTTCAGAATGTCATTTAATATCTGTGCTCTCGCATCGTCTTATATTGGAGTTTCTCATATAATGTATTCATGGCTCATTTTCTAATTACACTACATGACCAAAAGTATGTGGACACCGGCTCGTTGAACATCTCATTCTAAAATCATGGGAATTAATATGGAGTTCATCCTCCCCCCTTGGCTGCTGTAACAGCCTCCACTCTTCTGGGAAACCTTTCCACTAGATAATGGGACATTGCTGCGGGGACTTGTTTCCATTCTGTCATAAGAGCATTAGTGAGGTCAGGCACTGATGTTGGGCGATTAGGCCAATTCATCCCAAAGATGTTCAGTGGGGTTGACGTCAGGGCTCTGTGCAGGCCAGTCAAGTTCTTCCACACCGATCTCAACAAACCCTTGCTGTATGGACCTCGCTTTGTGCAAAAGTGGAATTGTTATACTGAAACTGTAAAGAGCTTTCCCCAAACTGTTGCCAAAAAGTTGGAAGCACAGAATTGTCTAGAATGTCATTGTTTGCTGTAGCATTAAGATTTCCCTTTACTGGAACGAAGGGGCCTAGCCCGAACCATGAAAAACAGCCCCAGACCATTATTCCTCCTCTACCAAACTTTACAGTTGGCACCTGGCATCTGCCAAACCCAGATTCGTCCATCGGACTGCCAGATAGTAAAGTGTAAATCATCACATCGGACTGCTCCAGAGTCCAATGGCGGCAAACTTTACATCACTCCAGCCGACGCTTGGCATTGCGCATGGTGATCTTAGGCTTGTGTGTGGCTGCTCGGCCATGAAACCCATTTCATGAAACTCCCGACGAACAGTTGTTGTGCTGACGTTGTTTCCAGAGGCAGTTTGGAACTCGGTAGTGAGTGTTGCAACAGGGGACAGATCCTTTTTACGCTACACGCTTCAGCACTCGGCTGTCCCGATCTGTGAGCTTGTGTGGCCTACCACTTCACGGCTGAGCCGTTGTTGATCCTAGAAGTTTCCACTTCATAATATCAGCACTTACAGTTGACCGGGGCAGCTCTAGCAGGGCAGAAATTTGAAGAACTGACTTGTTGGAAAGGTGGCATCCTGCCAAAAGCTTCCTTTCTGAGCTTATTTCATGTCTATGAAAATAAATTAAAATGGCTGCCATCAGATATATTCACCTGAGAGTTTTCTGTCTCGACTCAATCCTCCATGATGACCACTACAAAACCCTGTGATCCTCCATACCTGACTATTCCAGATATGAACAACAACATTGCTATTCTCACCTGGTGCAACTTTGTTGAGCAATGATGAGATGGTGGTGAGTTCCATGTGTGAAGAAAAGTGTAGGGAAGACCTAGGAAAACATGGGGGGGGGGTAATTGTTGCCTTGTGAAACTCCAGCTGTAATCCACCTGCTGTTAGAGGAACATCAGCATGCATATAGTGATTATCTTGACATACTGCTATACAACATACAGTTACAATGCCAGAATACAGAATATATTCATACTTACCACCTTCCCTTCTCCCACATGGATTACTTTGTAATACCAGGGATTTGCTTTCTACACCACTGATAGAATGAATCAAACCTGGCATGAAATTGCATATCTCTTTTCTTACCTTTCTTTTGCATAATTTGCTGTTTTTTGTGTTCTAGCCCACGGCTGGTTGAATATCATAATACAGGAGTGAAGTACAGTGGGATATGTAAGAAACTTATCTGGTGATGTCAACATTTGTTCTTGCATCTTTCATTCCATTCTCTGAAATCAAAATCTTTGTGACATTTCACAACACCTCTCCTCTCTCAAACAGGTGAATATTACACAATAACAAGTTCCATTACAGACCCCAGTGCCTTTGCCAAGTTATACCAGTGAGACAGGCAGGTACCTTGGATATAGTGACAGCAATCACTACAGACATGGATGAACAAGACTCTACTGTTCAGTTGGCCTGCTGTATGTCTTCAAGCCAAAACGTATCCCATCATTAGCCACTTCAAAACCCCAAATCATTCTTTGTTTCTCTAACAGAACAGATTAAATGTTTGAGGGAACCAAAGGTTAGTCTCCTCTTGTATACTGAACAAAAATATAAACGCAACATGGAACAATTTCAGATTTTACTTAGTTACAGGTCATATAAATTGAAATTCATTAATTAGGCCCTAATCTATGGATTTCACATGACTGGGAACACAGATATCCATCTGTTGGTCACAGATACCTTTAAAAAAAATAGGTAGGGGCATGGATCAGAAAAACAGTCAGTATCTGTTGTGACCACCATTTGCCTCAGGCAGCGTGACACATCTCCTTCACACACAGAGATGATCAGGCTGTTGATTGTGGCCTGTGGAGAGTTGTCCCACTCCTCTTCAATGGCTGTGAGAAGATTAGTCTCTTGTAGGTGTAACTTTCTAGTGAGGCACGGAGAATGTCAGTTTCCAATGTCATTATTGACAGATTACTGCTTTGCAGTTTTTTACATTATTTAAATGAGTTTACGGCATTACAAAAGCACAGGTACCAGAGACTGGAACGCTGTTCTATTTTCTCCTTCCTCTCTTATAATTTTAAGGAGGTCGTTCATTTCTTCCGCAGATGAATAAAGAGGGCAATTATGCCTTCTGGTCTGCTCTGATGCATACAAGAGCTTATTTGCCTTAGTTCAGGACTGCACGCATGCACACATACAGGTCTCCTTAAAAGGGAGGCTGAACAAATGCGACCTTCAAGTAAACATCTGCGCTGGGATTAGATCTCTGAGAGATGGAGACCTACCTCCTTGTCCGGCTCCTGCCATGTTAAATAATAAATACATACAGAACAGTTACAATGAGATCAGTGGATTCTTTTACATTCAGACAAGTAGGCATTTTAGATGCTTTGTCATTTTACCGTCTCTGGGTTGACCTTTAAAAAAAATTCATCTAGCCATTGTTTTTCAGTACACCAGTTTTGTATGTAGCCCACTTATGAACACTCCCCGCTGAAATAATTTGTCATTTTGAGCAAATGAAGTAAGCAAACATTTGGATATTACAGAAAAGCAATCTGAGATGCACCAAACCATATAACAAGCTAAGGCTGTCTATGAGTCTGGCCAATATACTGTGGATAGAGAGGAGTTATTGTTCTATATATTGAATTTAGACCAGAGTTCCAGGTCTGGTAATCAGACCTAAATGTTTTGTTGTGATATGCTGTATTGGGTGCCTCTGGCTAAAGGGTAGAAGCTATTGTTAATTGATTTCCCTCTAACCTGTCCATTAATCCTATCTTTCTGTACGTGCTGTATTTCGTATTGAGGACCAACCAACCAGTGGTGGACCCTTACTGTATTTGATCGTCCATATGGCTCACGGGACTCCTGCAGTCAGTCATTGGTAGCTTTGCTTTAAGACTGGGTGGTAGGGTCTATAGCACATTCACAATCCTCTCTTCAACGAACCTCCTCTATCTACTGTGCACCGGCCTCAGACTGTAGAAAGTGGGTGTTTACAGACAGAGGAACATTTGGAGTGTGATTGATTTTGAGAGAAGTAACTCTTGCTTGAGATGACAGTTCATAATTGAGGCGTTTCATCAAAATGATGTACACAGAACATTTTGCTGTGCAAGAAGTGCTTTAAAACTTGAATACTATATATTGTGGTTGAACAAGTAGCTAGCTGTCTTTTCTTTTCCCATATCATCCAATTCTCCCTGTGTTACAAAACAGACATGGGCATGTTTTTTTCAGTCCAAGTCACTGCAGGGTCACATTGAGCTTCCAGATAACAACGAGGTGCAAATCTGCATCATACGGCTGTTAAAACATATATTTTGTCCAGAAAATGAACGACTGATAAATTGGATATATCTCTTCTCTTGGCAGGCCCATGCACCCCTCCTTCACTGTGGGGAGCAGATGCATTTTCAAGACCGCAGTTGAGGATTTGGGAGAAAGGGAGGGGCAGTGATTGTGATTCCCCCTATGGCCGCCCCTATCCATCTGGCTTCACAGGTTTCTGTTGATATAACTGTATGTCATGCCAGTGGTCATGACAGCACCTTCCTGAAATCCGCTAAAAGAGATGTATGTTTTAAGAGTCTTTGGGTCAATGAAAAGTTCTATATAAAATCCATGTATTGTGTATAATCTAACCACTTTCTCAATTTTCTTAAATCCTCTATGTGCTATTTTCACACTTTAACTAAGCTAGAGTAAACATGGTTGAGAGATTGGGTGACCTAGGAATAATGATGTGAGGGTCTGATGGGGAGAGGGAACAGTCCAGGTGAAAAGGTTTAGTCCTCAAAGCCCACTAGGCATTAACCTGTGGGTAACGTTATTCAATGCTACGAGGAAGTACGAATACAGACAATGTTATGGAAGGCCACACAACAAAGGGAAAATGGTCAGTGATCATCACTCTTGTCATTTTTTTTCTCTTTAGTATAATCTGATTGATGTATACATGTCAGTGTTATTGCAATGGTTATTAGGCTATTAACAGGGTTATTACACTGGTCTGATGAATAAATCCTTGTTGTAACCTTTTCCTCTACTGACACACTGACTATAGTCTAGACTGAACATTAGCTACACACACATCTGAGGAGAGGTGGCCAGACCGGCTGGTGGTACATATTTGGCACGGTTGGGCTAATCATACGTGATATAAATCCCTAATTTTGCTGTATTTCTTGAACTTTTATTTAACTAGGCACTCATAAGGCTGTGAGTAGGATATCAAGGCGGATGACCTTGCCTACACACAGCTCAGGCTCTGACGGGCTTGACTTTATCACTCCAGAAATCCCATAGATTTTTCCAACCTCGTTAAATTTTAATGTCTGAAAATATTGAGTGAAAGTCCTTTGAAAATAGCACTGCTAATCCATAGATCAGAATGGATTAATTACTTTTCATTTTACCTTAATGAAAAAGTGAGGATTTATGTCATCAACCTCCACTCCCATAGCCTCAGCCTATTAAATACCCTACCAAACTATGCCATAAATATCAAACCTATCCCAAAAATCACCATTTTGATTTTCCATCTCAGAAAAAACATAACCAATAACCTTGGTAACTTCCAGACACATCATGTTGTACAGCAAGTGACTCCTTATCAACAGTCACTATGCCTTGTACATAGGGTTCAACTTTAGTCTACTTGACCCCTCTGTCACTAGGGCTGCATAAAACAGACATGGCCGTTTATGACATCTGCCATGTCATTATCATGATAGTTTTACGTAGCTCAAGTTGTGTTACCCAACAAGACTAGGCTGACATGATCACATGAGGCCCAGATGTCAGACCGCACAACATCGACTACTCTTCTGTTCTGCCTTTATGGAGTGACCTTCACCAGAGCACTGGGAAAATCTAGCACTAATTCTGCCTCAATTTAGCACTAGGGCTTTAAAGTGAGGTGGGTTACAGAGAGAGAAGAGGAAGGAAAATAATCTTCCAGAACAGCAAGAGCTTCTTTAGAAAAATGGAAAGGAAACAACAGCTGATTTTTCGATTGCTCACCTCTCCCAGAGCAGAGCTCTAGAACATGAGATCAACAGACATCGCTGTGGTTACTACTGAGTACAGGAAATTCCCCATCTAATTTGTACCTGTACTGTAGGTAAGGGTGAAATGACTATGCATAGATAATAAACACCGAGTAGCAGCAGTGTACAAAACAAATGGAGGGGAGAGGGGGGAGTCAATGTAAATAGTCCGGTGGCCATTTGATTAGTTGTTCAGCAGTCTTATGGCTTGGGGGTAGAAGCTGTTAAGGAGCCTTTTGGACCTAGACTTGGCGCTCCGGTACCGCTTGCCGTGCGGTAGCAGAGAAAACAGTCTATGACTTGGAGGACTGGAGTCTCTGACAATTTTATGGGCTTTCCTCTGACACGCCTATTATATAGGTCCTGGCTGGCAGGAAGCTTGGCCCCAGTGATGTACTGAAAAGATTTGGCATGGGTCCCCAGGTCCTCAAAAAGTTCTACAGTTGCACCATCGAGAGCATCCTGACCGGTTGCATCACCGCCTGGTATGTCAACTGCTCGGCATCTGACCATAAGGCGCTACAGAGGGTAGTGCGTACGGCCCAGTACATCACTGGGGCCAAGCTTCCTGCCATCCAGGACCTATATAATAGGTGGTGTCAGAGGAAAGCCCATAAAATTGTCAGAATTAATCAAATGGCCACCGGACTATTACATTGACCCCCCCATTCCATTTGCTTTGTACACTGCTGCTACTCGCTGTTTATTATCTATGCATAGTCACTTCACCCCTACCTACATGTACGAATTACCTCTAACACGTACCCCACACACTGACTCGGTACCGGTAACCACTGTATATAGCATCGTTATTGTGTTACTTTTTATTTTTTTATTTTGTTTATTTGGTAAATATTTTCTTAACCCTTCTTGAACTGAACTGTTGGTTAAGGGCTTGTAAGTAAGCATTTCACAGCATATGCTCGGTCTGTACACACCATGCCTATTTTACTTGGTTTTTCAAAAACCTGTTATACAGTCCTGTGCATGCAGCTCAAATGTACTTCAGGTTCCGCCACTGATCATGTCATGCTGTTAGTAATTGAAAGAACTCAAGCAAACACACCCTAATAAGTAAAATCACAGCGTCATTGTAGATATTGGGCAGTTCTATAGAGGAGTTTCCTACCCTGCTGGCCTGTTAGCCATAACGGCCACACATTCCAGAAAGAGTGAGTCAGAGCGGCCGACACATAAGGAGGAATTACCTCACCAAATAGATCCACCCCAGGATGACAGACTGCTGTTAAACAAAGAAACCTATATTGTGTGTGTATGTGTGTGTGTGTGTTTTGTCTTTGTGTGTGTCTTTGTTCGTGCGTGCATTGCTAACATGCATCTGACATGACAGGCCTACTGGACTTCACAGCCTGGGTGACCAATCAAATACACACTCACTCACACACTACACTGACACTAAACCCACACACATTCACATACAGTGTATATGTACACACACGCATACCGACACAACACAAACACACATACACACACAGTTTTACACTCATCATATGCTGCTGTCCTCCTTCCCCACTTCCACCCTTTTCCCTTGTTGACTTTGTTTGTCTGTATCCCCTCTTTCTCCCTCTACTTACCACTCCTTCCTCCCGCACACCATCTCAGAGGAGTCTCTATCTCTCTTTCTTGCTCTCTCTCTCTCTCCCTCTGTGTGTGTTTGCACACTCACACAGTGCCTGCAGACACCCAGATTCTAATCTGCGGTCACTTGATCCATGGCTGTGACAGCACCACCAGGACCCTAGGCTAGTCTGTAGCCCACCAGTGGGTCTCTGTGGAGGCTGACCAGCAGCTGACTAGTGTCTGACTAGCAGCCAGACAGGAGTAGACCCTGCGGCTGCAGCCATTTAAGCTAGTTCCAACACACGGAGTGTAATTGAGAAAGCCTATGAGGTGTGAAAATAACAGGCTACCAAGTTAATGTGGTTTAACAACACAACTATTGATCTGGTTTACAGTAATATAGGGTTTATTTTCTCTGTGGTTAATTTAATGTTGGACAGTAGCTTAAAGAGCGCTTTGAAGAAGCTCAACCTTCTCAACTCAACCTTCCTCAGTCTGTGAGCAAAAACATAAAGCCAATTTAATATAATAACACTTGAGAAGGTTGAGGAAATGAAAAAGCAGCATTCTCCTCTACACTGAGACGAAGGGGAACCGATGATGACAGCATCTGTCTGTCACACCTTGTTCATGTGATGCCTGTTTCTAGCGGGTGGATGCCATTGCACATTGCCAGGACCCAATACATAGAACTGTGAACTGTTGTGAGCTATCTGCAGTGGCGACCCATCATTCAGGGCAGAGCCCCACCTGTTTTGAGCCCCACATTTTTTGTTAACAAAATAACAGGCTTATCTGTTTTGCATGTTACATATCAGTTTGCAAACAATGTAAAACAAATAAAATAATCATTGAGTTAATAAAGCCGCATAAAAACATGGTCTCTTCTTTACTTTCTTGAGTAAGGCAGCTCCAAATACAGGTGTTTCAGCCTAGCTCAGTGCTTTCTGTGGTGGTGGGGCAGCCAGCGGAAAATACAGAGCGTAGCTGTGTTCTGTCACTCGGGGACAGTACGTCACCGCCAAGTCTAAGGTTAGACCTCAAAAATCCAAGCCCCTTGGGAGCTGCCATAGATGTTACATTATAGGTGCCCATCCAAGAAGGCTCAAGGTCATTGGCCACAGATAAAATCACGTTATATCTACAGTAGATTTGATTGGACTGTCAACATGTCGACATCTGTTACGCTCGTCGTTTGAATGAGGAGACCAAGGTGCAGCGTGGTAGGCGAACATCTTACTTTTATTAAAATGAACACCGAAAAACAACAAAATACAAAACGAACGAAAAGTTCTGCAGGCTACACAGCAACTATACAAAATCAAGATCCCACAAACTAAGGTGGAAAAAAGGCTGCCTAAGTATGATCCCCAATCAGAGACAACGATAGACAGCTGCCTCTGATTGCGAACCATACCAGGCCAACATAGAAAATACAACATAGATTGCCCACCCTAGTCACACCCTGACCTAACCAAATAGAGAATAAAAAGGCTCTCTAAGGTCAGGGTGTGACATCATACTTTCTTAGCTAGCAGTCTTCATCATGAATCAAGTCGACAATCTACTGGCAAATCCTTCTAAAATCTTTGTCATATCAAGAGAAATTATAGATGAAACATATTGGTGCTCATCGGCCATTGGACATAAACATTACACAAGTTGGAAATCTCAAATTCAACAACGAGGGGTTTGGAAGGAATCAGTGACAGTGGCTAACTGCAAGCATTGCAGAGCAATCACTAGCCTACTATTCAGTGGCGTGGCTGTGTGGTCCCAAATCTGGGATTAAGTGTCTCTTTTCCAAGTTTAAAATGATAAACATTCAACATTGGCCATGCTGTCAATGAAGAATGATTTGTGCAGCGCGCAAAACTACTTAACTCGGAACTGCAAAAACTTGACTTGAGTTCAAGACAACTGGGAATTCCAGAAAAAAATTAGCTCTGATTGGGAAATACGTTTTGAACGGTCAGCCAACACGGAATTGTAAGTCTGGAACTCGGGCCTCTTTCTAGAGCTACGACCTGAAGATCAATGACATTATGATTTGACCTTGTTTTCCCCCCCCCAGAGTTCCCAGTTGTCTTGAAAGCACTATAAATCCAGAGAATGCCAGACTTTGATGACAAAATTTGCCCACGAAGTACCACTGTACCAACTTCCTGTTCAAGTGAGCACAGCACAAGGTGAGTCCAAAAATGTATTGTAATGCTGCTGCATAAATGATGTAATATGACAGGGAGATATGTATACTGTAGCTAAGAAAGTAATACTAAGTGTATGTTGTGTAGTAAGCTGTTTGTAGCCCATGGGTCTCACCCTAATAATTTGGTCTATTTACCCCTCTTAATTTCACCTACTGTTCTGACTTGGTGGTGCACATATAGCCTATAACCTGTTTTAGAGAAATGTAATCATTGAATTTTGTAAAAGCTTTCATTGTCTTATATGCCCCCTTTATATATCCTACGGTTCTGACTTGGTGTACAGGGAGAACACTAAGAACTGCCCATGTTCTGAATTTTCCCGCTGTACATTTCAAAAGTGCTAAATAAATAGTTATATTGACAACGTTCTGTGTTCTGTCACGCTGGTATGAAGAGATTCGGGAGACAGGCGCAGGAATGCGTAATAGTTTTTTTTATTAAGCCCCAAATTACGGCGTGCCGTGTAAAGGCACGGGGATGAAGACCAAACAAACGCGTAACAAAAACACAGGGTTGAAACCCAAACAAAAGAGCGAAGAGTACCTTGAATAAATAACACTAGAGCACAATGATTAACTCATGGAACGAGACCCGTAATCAGCTGCGCAATCCACAAGGGCACGAAAGGCCAAAACACAGAGCACAGGTACTCACACGCACAAACTGACATAGTAACAATAATCGACCAATACAGAGGGCACATAGGGCACATATATCCAATTACAATCAGAGGGAATAGGGACCAGGTGTGCGCAATGAAAGTTTGAGAGGGATCCGTGACACGTCCTTCCTAGCTCACTCATTAATGTCTTAATCACAATTGCGGATCGCCTCTTATCCTCTTGTCGTCCCCTTATGCCATAGTTTGTACATCTCAATTGTCATTATAAACCACATTTGTTTAAGCAAGTCAGCCATATCAGCTACATTTTTGGGCCAATATACCACGGTTAAGGGCTGTTCAAAGCACGACACAATGCGGAACGCCTGCACACAGCCCTTAGCCGTGGTATATTGGCCATATACCACAAACCCCTGAGGTGCTTATTGCTATTACAAACTGGTTACCAATGTAATTAGAGCAGTAAAAATACATGTTTTTTCATACATGTGCTATATGGTCTGATATACCACAGCTGTCAGCCAATCAGCATTCAGGGCTCGAACCACCCAGTTTATAAATCAGATTGACTTGCACTGCTTCCCACCGATGAAAATCAATAGCATCAAACTATGAGGTGCATTGCAGTAAAATGTATCATAATTCTCCTTTTCTCACTGTTTTTTTTTTGTTGCGCAATAGTTTGGTCAGTTCATGTTCATCAGTGATTTTGGAAAGGGGGATACCTAGTCAGTTGTACAACTGAATGCATTCAACTGAAATTTGTCTTCTGCATTTAACCCAACCCCTCTGAATCAGAGAGGTGAGGGTGGCTGCCATAATCGACATCCACGTCTTCGGTGCCCGGGGAAGTCGGTTAACTGCCTTGCTCAGGGGCAGAACGACAGATTTTGTAACCTTGTCAGCTCGGGGATTCGATCCAGCAACCTTTCGGTTACTGACCCACCGCTCTAACCACGGTGGTGGTGGTGAATATTCCCAGCTTTCAGCATCTAATCACACACAATAATATTTCTTCATATTTACAGTGGGGCAAAAAAGTATTTAGTCAGCCACCAATTGTGCAAGTTCTCCCACTTAAAAAGATGAGAGAGGCCTGTAATTTTCATCATAGGTACACTTCAACTATGACAGACAAAATGAGAAAAATAAATCCAGAAAATCACATTGTAGGAGTTTTAATGAATTTATTTGCAAATTATGGTGGAAAATAAGTATTTGGTCACCTACAAACAAGCAAGATTTCTGGCTCTCACAGACCTGTAACTTCTTCTTTAAGAGGCTCCTCTGTCCTCCACTCATTACCTGTATTAATGGCACCGGTTTGAACTTGTTATCAGTATAAAAGACACCTGTCCACAACCTCAAACAGTCACACTCCAAACTCCACTATGGCCAAGACCAAAGAGCTGTCAAAGGACACCAGAAACAAAATTGTAGACCTGCACCAGGCTGGGAAGACTGAATCTGCAATAGGTAAGCAGCTTGGTTTGAAGAAATCAACTGTGGGAGCAATTATTAGGAAATGGAAGACATACAAGACCACTGATAATCTCCCTCGATCTGGGGCTCCACGCAAGATCTCACCCCGTGGGGTCAAAATGATCGCAAGAACGGTGAGCAAAAATCCCAGAACCACACGGGGGGACCTAGTGAATGACCTGCAGAGAGCTGGGACCAAAGTAACAAAGCCTACCATCAGTAACACACTACGCCGCCAGGGACTCAAATCCTGCAGTGCCAGACGTGTCCCCCTGCTTAAGCCAGTACATGTCCAGGCCCGTCTGAAGTTTGCTAGAGAGCATTTGGATGATCCAGAAGAAGATTGGGAGAATGTCATATGGTCAGATGAAACCAAAATATAACTTTTTGTTAAAAACTCAACTCGTCGTGTTTGGAGGACAAAGAATGCTGAGTTGCATCCAAAGAACACCATACCTACTGTGAAGCATGGGGGTGGAAACATCATGCTTTGGGGCTGTTTTTCTGCAAAGGGACCAGGACGACTGATCCGTGTAAAGGAAAGAATGAATGGGGCCATGTATCGTGAGATTTTGAGTGAAAACCTCCTTCCATCAGCAAGGGCATTGAAGATGAAACGTGGCTGGGTCTTTCAGCATGACAATGATCCCAAACACACCGCCCGGGCAACGAAGGAGTGGCTTCGTAAGAAGCATTTCAAGGTCCTGGAGTGGCCTAGCCAGTCTCCAGATCTCAACCCCATAGAAAATCTTTGGAGGGAGTTGAAAGTCCGTGTTGCCCAGCAACAGCCCCAAAACATCACTGCTCTAGAGGAGATCTGCATGGAGGAATGTGCCAAAATACCAGCAACAGTGTGTGAAAGTCTTCACAAGGTTTACAGAAAACGTTTGACCTCTGTCATTGCCAACAAAGGGTATATAACAAAGTATTGAGATAAACTTTTGTTATTGACCAAATACTTATTTTCCACCATAATTTGCAAATAAATTCATTAAAAAACCTACAATGTGATTTTCTGGATTTTTTTTCCTCATTTTGTCTGTCATAGTTGAAGTGTACCTATGATGAAGATTACAGGCCTCTCTCATATTTTTAAGTGGGAGAACTTGCATAATTGGTGGCTGACTAAATACTTTTTTGCCCCACTTTTTGCCCCATCCCCCGTTTACAACTATTAGCATATTCAGGAAATGACAGCATGTGAGACCGCATGGTGAACATCATTAGCCGTAGTCGACACCATTAGTGGCTCATTTTCATGGAGAGGGGGTGGGGGGGGGGGGGGGGGGGGGGGCTAAATTTTGGGGCCCTGGGCCCTGGGGCAATGCTGCAGAAAGAAGTGCTTTCCTTCACCCAAAGCAGAATCCTCTCCCTTATTTAGAGCCTCATTGTGTGTTTACTATGACGAACAGCTGCAGGGCAAAGTCAAGGGAACTCATCATATCTCACAATAAGTGCTGCTCAGAGAGAGTGTGTGTGAGATGTCGTTTCCTCCATCGTGCTACAGTAGAACACACTGACTGATGGTGAGATAGGTGAGAGACAGCAGATGTTGCCTATGGGCTCTGTCATCATTCATATTCATCTCCTCTATGCACAAGAACACACAGTCCCAGGAAAGGTCCTTTAAAAGAGTAGACCTTTAAAAGAGTAGACCTGCTGTGGTTGTTTACATTTTACATTTACATGTTAGTCATTTCGCAGACACTCTTATCCAGAGCGACTTACAGTTAGTGCATTCATCTTAAGATAGCTAGATGGGACAACCACATATCACAGGCATAGTAAGTAGACTCTTCTTCAATAACGTAGCTGTCAGTAGTTTAGTCAGACAAATTATTTTTTAGACACGTTCAGTGATATTTGAGTGACTAGCTCAGAGGAAGATAATGAATTCCCTGTTGTAGCCTATTTATGGAGAAAGACATTGTGAAATTAAGGTCCCTGCACATTTTTCTCATGTTATTTATTAATTGTCCTTTCATTCATACACTGCATTCAAAGTCGTTCCATTCTCGAATTACATTCATCACCCATCTCATCCCTGATGGGCCTACTTAACCCAAAACAAATGTAATTTCCCTCCCTCTTAATCTTGAACCACTCCAGTGTCCTTCATCTCAAAGTGAATTGAATTAATCTCACTGTTTTCCCTTGCCCAAGCCCAAGGGAGGGGCGGGAAAACACAGGTTTAGCCTGTTGTTACCAGATGCAGAAGCAGACCTACCAGAAGTGAAGAAAAGTCTCTCCATACATATATGCCTGTTTGGCCCTGGGGGCAGCCACATGTTCTAGAGTTATGTGCGCATTAGTTCACCAGATGTTGAACAGACACCTTGTTCCAGCCTTCCAGGTATTTCTGCTGAATTACATAATGGACCGTTTAGTTAATTAACTTTATTAATACCTTCATCTTGAGGTGTTCCACTTATTCAGCCACAATGATAATGACTTTTATTTTTTTTACTATCAGGGAAATAAACTTGCTGACTTCTTTTCATCTCTGAACATGTCTCTGTTTTCTGCTCCTCTGAGATCCTGAAATACCAAGAAATAGAGGGCGCTGTCCTCGTGGTAATGTTGATTGCCTCCACGAGGAAGAAAGGGGCGGACGACTGCTTCACAAAATTACCGGGGAAAGCGATTGGTTCACCGGCGGCCCATATATACACCCCCGTACGCATCGCTGGGCATTAGCCACAGTAGTTTTTCGGTGCAACGAGGAAGCGTGTGAATGAAAGGCTAAACAATATCACAGCACAGGAGCAATTGTTATGGGGGATCTGAATACTGTGCGGAGCTTTTCTCTTTGAAGTCGGCAATCTACATACATTTTAAGAAGTCAATGAAGGATACAGGATCCAGTCAAAAGCTTTCACCGAAATCCGGGATGGATCCTAACCAGAGCGTGAAGCGTAAAATCGTGGTCGTTGGGGACAGTCAGTGTGGAAAAACTGCTCTACTTCACGTCTTTGCGAAAGATTGCTTTCCAGAGGTATGTTGTTGGATGTTGTTTGGGTAAATACAAATAAACTTGCGTGTTTGTGCGGTTTGTAAGGCGTTACTTGGGGAAGTGTTGGAAAATAATATTGAACTTTCGTGTGCACTTTTAGCACATGCCAAGTCTTCCATTATTCAAATGATACGCTTGCAGCGTTATGGATCAAATTGTGAAGGAAAATGTTTTTGTGGGTACAATTCATTTTAGTATTGTTGGATAATTTTGTGTTTGTGATCGTCAATGATGCGTTGTACATTCTTTGTTATAGAATTATGTCCCAACGGTGTTCGAGAACTACACAGCCAGTTTCGAAATCGACACGCAAAGAATAGAACTCAGTCTCTGGGACACTTCAGGTGAGTAACTTTGCATTACAATGTTTTATTTTAAATCTCCATAGAATTTCTTAAATATGACAGTGCCACAGGGAACGAGTCCGACTGGAATTTGGATTGGAACAGTGAGCGTTCGAATTAGTCAACATTTCTTAACATTTCAATTTGTGGGGAATCAGAGTGCGCTCTGCCTGAAATCTTAATTTTCACGGGTCATTCATATATTAAACAAGCCCAGTGAGTGGAGAGACTCTACAGAGATTGAACTCGGTGACGCGTCTCTAGCATGTTGGAATGGACCGCTGTAGCGCAAGGATTTGTCTTCAATGTGCAGTGTCTACATCCACACCTGTCTCGGCGCATCTTGGTCCAGAACTGAGTAAAAACAGATGACGCCATTTGGCACTCAGTTGAGGTTCCAGCTAAGAAAACAAACACAATACATTTGCAAATGAATTATTTATATTGTGAGTTTTGCATAGCATTTAGAAAAACCTTTAGAAAAAGGCCTGATTGGTGACAGCAACAGGCTAACGGAACTTAATCACTCGGCTGCCATTTGGAATAGTTTTTGATGACTCAATAAATGCTGACACATTCCTTACACCTGTTCTTGCTCCAGACATTTCCCCCATAGAGGTCCCGGGAGATCTAACCCTAAAGGCGTTTGCATAGTAGGTTCAGTTTTCTCCTAACAACTCGGCTAGGCGAAGTGAACGTATGTGCCTCGCATACTCTTAAAATATCTTTGTTTGAAAAACGAGAAGCGGCATTAGTACTGTCTCTTCGTCTTGATACACCGTAGCTATTTAATTAAGTTTAAATTAATATAAGAACTTCAATTTATTACAGATTTCTTGAGTTACCGAGGAGGTCTTAGTCGTTCAATTTTACATTAACTAAGATGTTTGGTCCATTATTTCTCAAGTGAAATATTTTGCATGACAACGAACACTCTGAATCTCCTCCACTGTTGCACAATTAACTCACTGTAGGGGGCGTAGAATTAGGCTACAGAATTTAGGCTTGCCTCAAGGAAAAAAATGGGTGCATGAACAGCCGAAAACCCTTGCCAGAGACCATAATATAACTGTTTCGGATGGGAAGCATGTGGACACCCTTAAGGCGTCAGTTTGTCTGGTCCTTAGCCGCACTCAGCTAGGCGAACTTAACGAGTGTGCTCGCATGCTCTCTTAAAAAAAAAAACTTCGTTTGAAAAACTACAAAAAAACGGCAATAGTACAATTTGTCCATTTTGAGACGACATAGCCAGTATACGCTTCCTCAAAATAGTCATAATTAAGATGACACAATAAATCTGTCATTCATTTTCTAGTTTTTGAAGACTAGATCTAAATAGCGCAGTTTACATCAAACGAAGGACTTGGTGCAGTATTTGTTAATGAAAACAAGTCATATCATTGAATGACAAGACTTTATTGAAGAATCCCTACTGTTGCCCAATAACCGACGAACCGTAGACTACCGATGTCTGCTTGCCTCGAGCCGAAAATAAAACCTTACCGAGGTCCAAAACGAAAACGTAACAATGTCATAAAGTATTGTAACGACCCTGGGTTTATAAGCGCTGAAATCGACTCTGCCGCACGAGCATGCTTTTGCAGCACAGTCCATAGCGCGCCGGACTTCGGGCTAGAAGGTCGATGGTTCGAGACCTGCTCCCTGCTGTTTCATTACAGTATACATGAAGTCTTCCAAACTGTTTCGCCTGGGAAGCATGCGGACGCCTTTAACCCAGCCCCAGGTGGTAATTATTTCCTATACTACAGCCTCTGAATCAGCCTGGACTGACTGGGGGATTGGGCTGCTCAACTCCCACGGCTGCCTGCTGTAGGGGGAGGAAGAGCTGTGGGCTGCTTCTTCAGCTGGGGGGGATAGGAGAGTTCTGGGCAGCCTCCCCTCCTATGTCCACCAGCTGATTGTAGCTTCCCATGTGTCTGTCCAGGACATTACTCCGTGACTACACCACAGCTTCAGGAAAAGTTCAGCTCACCACACCAGGCCTGATATGGGTCATGTTGGGGAATGTCTTAGCTACACTGGGCAATATTATTTTACAAATGTAATCTTATAGCAGAAGCTGTTCATGAGGGATGTTTCTGTCCAGCATTACGAGAAGCCAGATATTTTAGTGTCTTGTGCGAATGTTAAAGCAGTTTGTTTGGAAGCATCACTATATACTGTATGTTAATGGTTCTCGGATCTAGCCATTGGAGCAGATGGTTGCAGGTACCTGGCAGACAGCAAGTGTAGGCTTATCAGCTGTCAGTTGTCTCACCTCTTAGCCTCAGGCTCACCACTACACTGTTACTATCTGTGCATAATAAATTAGGTCATGTTTGTTATTGAACCCACCTTTATCACCCAGTGTAATGAATGGCATGGTTTGTAAAGAGACACTGACTCGCAATCAGGTACAGGAAGAAAGCGGGGCACCACCCACCCTCTATTGCTGACTGGGTCCATCTTTATTGTCTTTATGCAGTGGGGTTTGGTTTTTGATTAGATGCTTATTTCAAACTGGAGGTCTATGTAAGGTGACTCATTAGATCTCCCACTGACATCCACCCGTTTCATGTAGATGCCCCTAAGGCTGGTCATTTACCTCTTGGAGGAGCAGGTCAGAGAATGAGTGCCTGGGGGGCAGGCTGTTGCTCTGGTGTTTAGGTAGGGTGTAGTAGTCAAGCACACAGCATTTGGTCATTACTGTCACTTGTTTGCAGCTTCTTGATGTCTTTAGTCTGAGACGAAGGCCTTAGGACAGCTTGTTTATATCTGGCTTTTTAAGGATTTCATGATTCTGTAGTTCAGCCCTTGACTGATATGGCTGGGCTGCCCTCTAATATGGTAGCACTGGCAGAGCTCTTGAATCTGGGTTGAGTGAGTTTGAGCTGCATGACATTCACAAGAGGCTGGATTTTTCTATTCACAAAGACCCCATTGTTTGCAACGCTTTATTTTATTTATTAAGCTTGTTTTCAAAACTCTGCCTATTGTGAGCAAAACCTTCTCTCCTTTTATATCTGAAGTACAGTGCCTTGGGAAAGTATTCAGAGCCCTCAACTTTTTCCACATTTTGTTACATTTTAGAATAACGCTGTAATGTATTAAATAAAAAATCCTCAGCAATCTACACACTACCCCATAATGACAAAATGAAAACAGGGTTTTAGACATTTGTGCAAAAGTGTTACACTTACCTTTTATATAAATAAGTATTCAGACCCAGCGATAGCAAACTTACTCCCTGACACCATGTCACTGTAGGCTACTGTGCAATTAGACTTGAAATTCAGCTCAGGTGCATCCTTTTTCCATTGATCATCCTTGAGATGTTGCTACAGCTTGATTGGAGTCCACCTGTGGTAAATACAATTGATTGGACATGATTTTGAAAAGGCACACACATGTCTATATAAGTTGACAGTGTATGTCAGTTGACAGTGTATGTCAGTTGACAGTGTATGTCAGTTGACAGTGTATGTCAGTTGACAGTGTATGTCAGTTGACAGTGTATGTCAGTTGACAGTGTATGTCAGTTGACAGTGTATGTCAGAGCAAAAACCAAGCCATGAGGTCGCAGGAATTTTCTGTAGAGCTCTGAGACAGGATTGTGTCGAGTCACAGATCTGTGGGTGGGGGGTGGTGGTGTGTGTCTGCAGCATTGAAGGTCCCCAAGAACATAGTGGCCTCATCATTCTTAAATGGTTTGGAACCACCAAGACTCTTCCTAGAGCTGACCGCCCTTGGTCAGGGAGGTCACCGGTCAGGGTTAGTCACCTCAGTGTTTTTAGAGGTCCCTGGAGACCCTTCTGTGTAGAAACATGTCCTCCATCATACAGGGATGGCTAAGGAGGAGATGGGTATGTGGCTGTCGGAATCAGGGGACTGAACAAGCCTCAGGGCTGTACTGAAATGGGGCTAATGAGCTGTCTGTCAGCAGTGCCATCGACCATCCTCTCCTTTTCCTGTGCTCCTGTATTCTAGATTCAAATCTAGCCTGCTCCTAATCAGTTGCCCAGTCCACCTTTTTATGTTGAGACACTCTGGGGGGGGGGGGTGTAACTGGCGGGATCTTTTATGTACTGTACAGCAGTGACCAGGGACTGGAGTGTCTAATTTTGTTTCTTCGATGAAGCTTTGAATAGCTAAACTAATCAGTGAAACCCTTCCCTTATCTGCTCCATTTAGACGAGGTCTCCTGTCCTAATTCTGACTGGGGGCTCTGGGCTGGGTATGAATGGACGCCAGAGCTCCGAGCAAGGAGCGCGCGTGTGGGAGAGAGCCCCATGAGCATATTAAATAATTACACAAGCTGTTACTAATTTATGGATGTCCCTAGGTGTTGACTCGCACAGTAGCCTACAGTGACATGGTGTCAGGGAGTAAGTTTGCTATCCCTGGGTCATTCTAACACATGCGCTGTGTAAAATCTATGTAACTGATGAAATGTTAGTTTTTAGCACAGTTACAGCGCAGAGGAGATGTGATGGTGTATTCATTTGACCTTGTTTGCATATTTTGACCTTGCTCTTACGCTTGTCTTTGCAGGTTCACCATACTATGACAACGTGCGACCTCTCTCCTACCCGGACTCTGATGCAGTCCTCATCTGCTTTGACATCAGCAGACCAGAGACCCTGGACAGTGTACTGAAGAAGGTGTGTGTTTCAGGGCTTGTATGTCCTGTATGTTGTAAGCTACCTCTGCTTTGCCCCTGAATTATAGTAGGAAGTGGCCTGTCCCACTAGCATTTTCACTCAGCCCCCTTGACCCTCTCTGAAAGGCTTCTTTTTTACTGGGTCAAGTGACTTCAGAAACCCCAGTGCTCCAAATTACTTTACCGGGCTGTACCAATGAGGGGACTAAAACTAGGGTTGTACCATTTGAGAGGAATGTGAAAACAAACTCACGTGAGGGTCAGTAGTCCAACCGACCTTGTTCACACATGGTCGCCTGGATTCCAGACACGGCTATTGTGGGTCTCAGTGCCCTTTGACCTGTGACGTCACCAACGCTCAGTATTGCACCAGCTGAGAGGTGTGTTGAACAATTCTGAGCAGACGTGGCATTGTGAGGGGAAAAATGATCAAGGCTCTGAATAAGCCTGGGAAAGTGGAAGAGGGTGTCTTCCATTACTTCAGTTGCGCGACAGAGCTAGCGCTGTCAGAGCGACCTTGTTTTGTTTTCAACGATGACCGCATGATAGAAAGAGAACGAGAGGGTGTGTGGGTGGTTGACTTGTTGAGATGCTCCAGTGTCCATCAATACAGCCCTTTATGCACATGTTTTACTCACAGAAGCCCAAATCGTAACTTGATCTGTGCGCATAACAAAAAGTCGTTATCAACGCAAAACTCATGTTTTCTGACGCTGAATATAAACCAATCCTGTAAAAGCACAACTTTTTTTTTGTACTAGAAGTGTTGCTGATCTCTCCCGTTCTCTTTCCTCCGTATAGTGGAGAGGAGAGATCCAGGAGTTCTGTCCCAACACCAAGATCCTGCTGGTGGGATGCAAGTCAGATCTCCGCACAGACCTCACCACACTGGTGGAACTATCCAATCACAGACAGACACCCGTGTCATACGATCAGGTAGGCGCTACATGCATTTTGCTCGTACTTTGACACTCACTAAGATGCAGTTCGCAGTTTTTATTGGACTTGTACTGTATGTCTTTCACTTGGCACTATTAATTAATAAATGTGGCATCTGTTTACAGCTTTTTTTTTAAGTCTGCTAAATTGCATAGATTTTCAATACTGAAATATGCTTGTTCCAGAGTCTTTGTTCCTCTCTCACCCTGATTCTCTGTCTCAGGGCTCCAACATGGCCAAGCAGATCAGTGCTCCGTACATCGAGTGTTCGTCTCTGCAGTCTGAGAACAGCGTCAGAGACCTCTTCCACGTGGCCACGCTGGCCTGCGTCAACAAGGGCAACAAGAACGTCAAACGCAAGTCCTCCAGGAGCACCAAGAGGATCTCGCACATGCCCACTAGGCCCGAACTAACCGCTGTCACGTCAGACCTTCGCAAAGACAAGGCCAAGAGCTGTACAGTCATGTGATTGCCCTAGACTAGGGCGACTGACTGTTGTGGACTGTGGGAGGAGCAGGTGGATGGTGAGGACTGTGCATAGAGCCCCTCCCCCTCCTTCTAGACATGCATGCAAAGCAGTGAGAAGGCGGGTTATCGCCGCACATTAAATCATCAGGCCCCCCCCCCCCCCCCCCCCCAAAACATACCAACCCAGATCTAGCTGCCCTACTCTGTGTCATAGGAGAAGTGCACAGGAGAGACTGAGGCCACTGAAGACTTTTAAAAAAGGATGGTCTTTAGTGTATTTTTTTTAAAGGTCAATAAACTAATCCACAAGAAAGAGGTGCTGACTTGTCAACATTTCTTCACCCGCGGAAATGACATGCACTTTTTTCGTCCGGGATCTGGACAGTAAATGCGCTAATGTGGTGTCAGGTTTTGACTTTTGTCCTCAAAGAAAAAAGTGTACTGTGGATTCACCACTGAGTGAGAAGATCCTTGTTCAGGTGCGAGAGACCACTGCTGTGTTCTGCTACAGTAAAATGGTTTCCGAAGAGAAATGGAGCTCTTGCGCTGGCCCCCAGGTCTCGCACTTACAGTCAGAAGTTCGAAAGGACTGCCTGAGTTTTTTTCTTTTGTTACTGCCTTGATGAGTTTGCCAAATGGAATTGGGATGTTTGTATGTTTTTGTTATAAGCTGTTGCACACTGTTACGACAGAGCTGAAAGCCTTTTTAATGTGTTTTAGTACGTTGCATATTGTTCTAGCGCTGTTTTCGATCCTCAGCATCGCCTGCTTCCCCCTTGTTTTGCTGTCTTTTATAATTTTACAACCAAAGAAAAGCTTGACAGTGGCGATATCGCTCAGAGTAACAGTTGCTGACTACTGTTGTGATTGGCTATGATCGTTATGCAGCCAATCAATTGAAAGGATGTGCTACATCTCTTTTTGAGGACATATCCTACAACCTGGCTCCTCTGTCACTGGGTAGATTTCAGCTGTGGTGTCTAGCCCCGAAGCGTGTCACTCCGTAACTGTAGGGGTGAACACCCACGCCAAGTTTTACATGCAGGATGGGGTTAATGATGCCAGTGCTGAGAAGGTCACTGAGCTCAAATCCATTATTGCACTGATTCTTTTCAAGGATGTCCTCAGCTATGCAATGCACAGATTCTGATGACCAATGTCTAGTTTTCAATGTTTGCTGGTTGAAGGACTGTACAGTGATGATTGATTTGTGTGGCGCTCTAGTGCAGGCTACACTTTACTCAGTCGATCTCTGGTGCAAGTGCACCAAAATCCATAGCCTACTTTAATTCAAACGCGTATCTCATAGCTAGTATCATTGTTTGGCCATGGGCTTTGACTAGTTCACTGGGTCAGTAGGTAAAGTCAAGTAGCTAAGTAGAATTAGCCTGCAGACGCTGTAGCTATAGAGGCTGTAGCCCTCCAAGCAGCTGCTGGTAAAGTAGTCCTAAATCGAACAGCTGCAATTTTATTTTCTGTTATCATAGTACTTTGGTGTTTTCCAATTTCTCATAACTGGAGAAGTCTGAACTGCTTTGAGAATATTATCAGCCAGCGGGAGTAGCCTACTCTGTATGAAAATTGTTTAAATTAACGGTCAGTGTTAGCTGTAGAACATCAAACTCTTTTGAATGTTAAGTCCATTTGTACGTCTGTATGATTGTTACCACAGTATTTATTGAAGTTCTATATTTTCCATTTGACAATAAAGTTCGGTGTACAGTACAAGGTCCAATTCTGTCTTGACTAAGACTTGATTTATTTTGTCAAACTGTCTGGAATACCACATTCTGCCTGGATATTTTATCAGAACACATTTCAGTCATTTTGTTTTTCTTGCTGCATCCTCAGTCTCCTAGCAGTAAAATAATTGCGTCGCTTGGGATAATTAAAACATCTGATTAATATTCAATTAAATATTTCATCCTTCTGGCGCATTAATAATCTGAGAACATCATGGACATGGTAACCGCACTTTTCAGAAATAGAAACGCTGTTTAATGAAATGATGTTGTGTTCTCTCATCTACTTGGCCAGCTTGCACTTTCTCACCAGGTTCAAACAACTGCCTATTAAGATGGCAATTAGGTTCGACTCTGTAGATATGCTTTCACTCGCAAATGAACAGAATTAAGGCAAATGTATCCAGTTTAGTCAGATACTCCATGATAGTTTAGTCAGTTTCTAGTTTGAGTTTCACATTTTGTGTAACATCTGACTTATTTCAAGACTGGCTGTAGGCCTACAGTGTATTACTTTGAGTGTCTAGGTAACCACGATCACCCTAGACATGTTATTCATCTGACAACCTTCCCTGAGATGTGATGAGTAGCTGTTTCCATTACATTTTTTTGGGGGAGCGTTACTCAGCACATTAATAAATTGGTGACCCCCCCCCATCTGTTACATGTCTTGGGTAGACCGCGAAAGCCAGGAAGCCAGGATGGATAGAATGCAATAACTAAGACTTGCCATTCTAATAAATTGGCTGCCTAGGCTAGTCGGTGCCATGGTGGAACATGCACTCCTGTAGCTCAAACAATTGGCTGGTGAAAGTTGCCAGCCAACCAGAAAAGCAAGGTGAAGCATTCTTGAAAGTCAGAAAAATCCTTGTCCCTTAAAGAAACAATATATTATATTATTATATATATTGTAAAAAAAAATATTAAAAAAATCAGGCATTTAGAATTAAATGGAGTGAAGCTTAGATATCACGTGGCCTGCATAACTTAACTTTAAGGTAGTCGGCAATCAGTTATTTGTCAAATGGTTTCAATTTTTCGCAATTAAGTTCGACAAAAGAATAATCTACCCCTGTCGAACAAATGTTGATCTTTAGAAAATGTTTTGTGGAAATGATTTATTTTTTTGAGCCATTGCTTTTGTGGAAACCTGCCTACTGAATGTGATTCAGACATTCTACAGAACCATGCAGGACAGAACAGTGGCTGTTCTGCTCATCAGATCACAGATGGAAGTGTAGAATACCTGTTGATCCAGTGGGTGTGCATCAGAGGTCTTCTCAGGTGAAAGAAGTTGGACCTGTTCCAAAAAGGATCGGGGATTTCCTCCCTGGACCCTACCCAACTAAATGTTATGTTTTAAAGGGGAATGTAAAAAAAATTCAGCTTCATATTCCTCTCCAGCACCACATCAACATGTGAAAATGGCATGTTTTGTAGTAAAAAAAGATGGGAAAGAAGTGTTTCCAATGACATCAACCAATTAATTGGCAATGCCTAGTCAAAATTGGTTAAAATCACGATGCACACCGATGTCATTGGAAACACATCTTCTGCCATCTTTTGTACTAAAAATAAATGTGTAATTTTCACATTTGTTGATGTTGGGGTGGTGCTCGAGATAATGAATATGAAGTAGATTTTTATATATATTTTTTCACATTTCCCTTGAAATATGAAGACCCGGTCCGTACGAACCCGAGGACAACCAGACCCAGCACCGTATAGACCCGGTGTGATCCAATCCGAGTCAGGGAAGCAGCTAAAGATATATGATTTTTAGATATGTTATTAATTAAAACTGTTAATGCACGCATCGAGAGAAAGAGGAACAGAGCTGGCAGCAGGCCAACTTTTGAGAAAAGAAGCAGCAGCATAAATGAGTTTTCTCTTTCTACTGCAGCAGTCCGGTTCAGGTCTGTACAGGTCCTTACCGGCAAATCACTTCTAATTACACATACCCAAGAACTGTGACAATCAAATCTGATGCAACCCGGATCCGAGGGTCAACTACAGAATTTCGGTCCCGGTTGGGTCTCGGGTCGACCCTGGGTAATCCGGTTCGGGTGGACCCATGAAGACCTCTACTGTGTATGTCTCTGTGTGTGGAATGCACAGCATCATCCAGCATCATGATGGATTACGTGCTGATATCGCAGTTTGCTAAGCTGAATTTCTTTCTCTCCGACCCCCCTCCCTTCCTTTCCTCTGCAGTGAGCAGTTTTTCAGGCAGAACCCCTGGTAAATCTGTGACACACAAGTATAACACATACATTTGTCATCAGCAGCAAGGCATGTTGATTGCAGACAATTTGCCACGTGCATTGTGAATGCATAGTAATGATATCTGTAGGGGTCTTGTCACATGCACTAACTCTGTGAAAGTCCCCCTAACCATGTAATGCTTTAGATATATGTATTTTTTTTACAATCTTATATATCACCTGCTGGTCAAAAAAGGTTACAGCTCAGATGACCCCTCTTTCCCTACAGCCCCAGTAGTCTCTAAAGAACCTGTGTCCTTGAACCCTAGAACATGTGCTGTATAGTCATTGGCCTATCCCGTAATATTCCACGAGGTATAGGGAGCATGATGCATGACAGTTCCTCAAGTATATGAGCTACACTACAACAATCTTAATGTGTTGTGAAAAGTGTTATTAAATGTAATGTCATGTAATATTTGAAATTGTATATAACTGCCTTAATTTTGCTGGACCCCAGGAAGAGTAGCTGCTGCCCTGGAAGCAGCTAATGGGGATCCTTAATGAATACAAATACAAATAAATACAAATCTCCCTTTGACGTCCTCTACCTGATGACCTTTTGGCAGTTCAACATAATAGTGTTTTTCAGCTTGTGTGGAAACTGTTTGGGAATAAAGAATGTGTATTTCGGTTTAGTGTATGCATGGTACTTGGTTTAGTAATAAACAAAGCAAATATTTATGCCCTGCTTTCCCTACAGCTGCGCATGGTGCCTAATGAAAGAAAACTTGTGCATCCGTAGTTACGTCCCAGGAATCCTATAGAGACAATGAATTTCTATTATCTTTTGGTGTGTGTGTGTCTGTGACTAGCTTGTGACAAAGTGGCCCCCGCTTGACTATAGAGAGAGAGAGAGGTGGAGGAGGGAAATAGAGGACAGGCTTTAGGGAACATTCTAATCCCCAGAAACAATTGGCCAGATTGTGAAGACGGCTACACACCAGCTCAAGTAAAGAATATTAACAGACGTCTAAAGTGCTTTAGAAAGAGACAGTGAATTCAAAACAATGTAGTCCTCCCTTGTTCTATATTCAGCTTGATGGCAATTTCATGATTTTTTTATTTCAGGGTTCAAAGCGTAGACATATTCAGTGTTTCTGCACATCAGCTTTGATAATTTAGTACACAAACACAGGTTGGTGGCACCTTAATCGGGGATAACTGGCTTGTGGTAATTGCTGGAGCAGAATAAGTGGAATAGTATCATTCCATTTCCTTCGTTCCAGACATTATTATGAGCCGCTCTCCCCTCAGCAGCCTCCTGTGTCGCAAAGATACAAAAAAATGTGTGCAAAGTTTAATCACAGACTTTCTAAACCCAGAGGCACAACATCACGAGACCTCCGGAAACGCTTGCGAAACAGAACAGGCGACCAAGTAAAAAATTATTCCTTAGTTGTTTTCTATAGTCTGGCTGACACCAGCTCTCGAAGTCTTCTTGCTGTCTGGTCACGGGTCAGACAGGCTACATTTTTCTCGAAATACAACCAATGCTGCGATTCAAACTCAAAGTAGACAGCCCTATATATATTTTAGCAAGCTAGCGTCATACTTTTTTCTGACATGCTGAAAATGCAGCCTTGTTGATTATATTTGACACTTCACGGCCACCAGAGTTTGATATGTGACTACAGTTTGAATTGAATTGTGGGTCATATCCAGTGGTGATTTTAGCATGTAGATTTTGGTGGGTCAACATTGTTTTTTGTGGTATGCATGCCAGCAAAGCCACAACGCTAAACAATACATGGATTGCACTATAGTAGGCTTGATTCATGATGATGACTGCTAGCTAAGATTGTGAAAGTAAGATTTTGACATGATCAGTCCAATCAAAGTTACATATAACGTGATTTGACGTAATTTCTGTGGCCAAAGACCTTGAGCCTTCTTGGAAGGGCACTTCTATTGTAACTCTGTGGCAGCACCCAAAAGGCTCACATTCTTGATGTCTACCCTTACTAAAGGCGAGTGACAGTGTCGCCATGAGTGACAGAACACTGAGCCAATCATGGTGCAATGCTGAGCCAATCACGGTGCAATGCTCCTATTTTCTGCTGGCCTGCCCCACCACCACAGAAAGCACTGAGCTAGGCTGAAACACCTGCATTTTGGAGCTGCCTGTTTGTATGCAGCTTTATTAACTCACTGATATATATATATATATATTTTACATTGTTTGCAAACTGATATGTGATACATATTAATGCCAAAATAACATGCAAAACAGGCTACCCCACCCCCCACAAAAGAAATGACTTATGCCGCGTTCAAGTGCTAGTTGGAACTAGGAAACTTGCATTAGCAAGTAAGACATTTCTGAGTTTCCTAATGCAGCATTAAGTAATTGAATATGTTATTACTCCAACCTTGTGAAAGTGACAAACTGACACGTATACATTTTCGTCAAAATCAACTTTAAATTGAACGAGTGCCTTTGATTGGACGGCCTGCACATGCACAGTCTGGCTCGAGATGACCGTTAGACCCGGTGATTTGTTTCTCTGAACATGAGCTTAGCTACAAGCATGATCAGGGATTTCCATGTTTTGGTTAATTCTTCATTGCTATACTTCATCTTATGTCTTTACAGGATCTTTGTGAAGGAGTGTGAGCTGGAGGGGCAACTGTTACCTGCATGGGTGAAAAAGAGGAACCTTAGGCTTAAACAAAAATAAACTGCATCTTTGGGCTCCTCTTCCTCCCAGAAGGGTCCAGATGTTTTATTTATTTATTTCACCTTTATTTAACCAGGTAGGCAAGTTGAGAACAAGTTCTCATTTACAATTGCGACCTGGCCAAGATAAAGCATAGCAGTTCGACACATACAACAACACAGAGTTACACATGGAGTAAAACAAACATACAGTCAATAATACAGTAGAAAAATAAGTCTATATACAATGTGAGCAAATGAGGTGAGATAAGGGAGGTAAAGGCAAAAAAAGGCCATGGTGGCGAAGTAAATACAATATAGCAAGTAAAGCACTGGAATGGTAGATTTGCAGTGGAAGAATGTGCAAAGTAGAAATAGAAATAATGGGGTGCAAAGGAGCAAAATAAATAAATACAGTAGGGGAAGAGTAGTTGTTTGGGCTAAATTATAGATGGGCTATGTACAGGTGCAGTAATCTGTGAGCTGCTCTGACAGCTGGTGCTTAAAGCTAGTGAGAGAGATAAGTGTCTCCAGTTTCAGAGATTTTTGTAGTTCGTTCCAGTCATTGGCAGCAGAGAACTGGAAGGAGAGGCGGCCAAAGGAGGAATTGGCTTTGAGGGTGACCAGAGAGATATACCTGCTGGAGCGTGTGCTACAGGTGGGTGCTGCTATGGTGACCAGCGAGCTGAGATAAGGGGGGACTTTACCTAGCAGGGTCTTGTAGATGACCTGGAGCCAGTGGGTTTGGCGACGAGTATGAAGCGAGGGCCAGCCAACGAGAGCGTACAGGTCACAGTCGTGGGTAGTATATGGGGATTTGGTGACAAAACGGATGGCACTGTGATAGACTGCATCCAATTTATTGAGTAGGGTGTTGGAGGCTATTTTGTAAATGACATCGCCGAAGTCGAGGATCAGTAGGATGGTCAGTTTTACGAGGGTATGTTTGGCAGCATGAGTGAAGGGTGCTTTGTTGCAAAATAGGAAGCCAATTCTTGATTTAACTTTGGATTGGAGATGTTTGATGTGAGTCTGGAAGGAGAGTTTACAGTCTAACCAGACACCTAGATATTTGTAGTTGTCCACATATTCTAAGTCAGAACCGTCCAGAGTAGAAGGTTGAAGACCATGCATTTAGTTTTACTTGTATTTAAGAGCAGTTGGAGGCCACGGAAGGAGAGTTGTATGGCATTGAAGCTCGTCTGGAGGGTTGTTAACACAGTGTCCAAAGAAGGGCCAGAAGTATACAGAATGGTGTTGTCTGCGTAGAGGTGGATCAGAGACTCACCAGCAGCAAGAGCGACATCATTGATGTATACAGAGAAGAGTGTCGGCCCAAGAATTGAACCCTGTGGCACCCCCATAGAGACTGCCAGAGGTCCGGACAACAGGCCCTCCAATTTGACACACTGAACTCTATCAGAGAAGTAGTTGGTGAACCAGGCGAGGCAGTCATTTGAGAAACCAAGGCTATTGAGTCTGCCGATGAGAATGTGGTGATTGACAGAGTCGAAAGTCTTGGCCAGGTCGATGAATACGGCTGCACAGTATTGTCTCTTATCGATGGCGGTTATGATATCGTTTAGGACCTTGAGCGTGGCTGAGGTACACCCATGACCAGCTCAGAAACCAGATTGCATAGCGAAGAAGGTACGGTGGGATTCGAAATGGTCGGTAATCTGTTTGTCGATTTGGCTTTCGAAGACCTTAGAAAGGCTGGGTAGGATAGATATAGGTCTGTAGCAGTTTGGGTCAAGAGTGTCCCCCACTTTGAAGAGGGGGATGACCGCAGCTGCTTTCCAATCTTTGGGGATCTCAGACGACACGAAAGAGAGGTTGAACAGGCTAGTAATAGGGGTTGCAACAATTTCTGTAGATAATTTTAGAAAGGGTCCAGATTGTCTAGCCCGGCTGATTTGTCGGGGTCCAGATTTTGCCGCTCTTTCAGAACATCAGCTGACTGGATTTGGGAGAAGGAGAAATGGGGAAGGCTGTGGGTGAGTTGCTGTGGGGGGTGCAGTGCTGTTGACCGGGGTAGGGGTAGCCAGGTGGAAAGCATGGCCAGCCGTAGAAAAATGCTTATTGAAATTCTCAATTATAGTGGATTTATCTGTGGTGACAGAGTTTCCTATCCTCAGTGCAGTGGGCAGCTGGGAGGAGGTGCTCTTATTCTCCATGGACTTTACAGTGTCCCAGAACTTTTTTGAGTTTGTGTTGCAGGAAGCAAATTTCTGCTTGAAAAAGCTAGCCTTGGCTTTTCTAACTAGCTGTGTATATTGGTTTCTAACTTCCCTGAAAAGTTGCATATC
Organism: Salvelinus namaycush; assembly: GCF_016432855.1. Taxonomy (NCBI): domain Eukaryota; kingdom Metazoa; phylum Chordata; class Actinopteri; order Salmoniformes; family Salmonidae; genus Salvelinus; species Salvelinus namaycush. The sequence continues at coordinate 21,984,266 of NC_052325.1, read as the reverse complement.
ACGGGGGCTGTTCGATGCTAATGCAGTATGTGGAGGCTGGAGAAGGAGGTGACTGCCAGGGAGGCCTTGATTAAAAGTAGTTTTATGTAGTTTGTATGCATTTTATTTATAGCTATTAATATATTCATGTTCTACTATTTTTGGTGAATTCCTCTTTTTTTAAACCCAAATTTTGATTTCTGTTTTCTCATTGAAAAGTTTTTCTTGTAATAAACTTTTTTTTTTAAATATTGGCTCATCTACTGTTGGTGTTTTACTTTGAACATTAAAAATTCACTCACACATCTGAGATATCTTGTTGCAAACACATCAACCACATGTTTGATTCCATTGACTCCATTCCAGCCATTATTATGAGCCGGACTCAATTCAGCAGCCTCCACTGGTAGGCAACTACAATACCCGACAGTGCAAAATAACAAACAAGGAGGGGAAAGCAAAAGCAAATCTTCAAAATGTCCCTCTTTTGTCTTATCTGTTGTTTAAACCAATGTGTTTTCCTCAAATACAACATGCAAGTTAATAATAGTGATTTAGTATGCTGCTACCAGTCCAGTGATATAGACCATGTGGTAAAGTGGTAGCATACCAAATCATAAAAAAATGGGTAGGCTACATAACGTTCTCTCCACAGTTGTAACTCATATGCCACTTTCCACATACTCAGTGCTGTAATCAGTAACCATGGTATATAGATCTTCCTAGCAACAAAGGCCTTGAAGCATCAAAAACAGTAACCATAATATCCTCTATGATTAAAGCAGTAATGTGAGAAAAACGAAGTCTTATTTGAAATGTATTCGGCACTGATGCAGCAATATTCCACCCATCACATATTTCCACTTCACTGTACCCCTCCAGACCTCTTCTCTTCCCTACTGCTTTGCTTTGGTGAAATCTCCCAGGATCCTCCACTGCGTGGCTAAATTGCACTGCAGGCTCCTGTTCCTCTGGCTGGGAGACTGGAGTTTAATCAGACTGCACCAGAAGAGAGAGGCTACAGATCTACTGTACCCATACAGACAACACACACACACACACACACACACACACACACACACACACACACACACACACACACACACACACACACACACACACACACACACACACACACACACACATAAACTAACCCTTGTTCTATCGAAACAATCACATTTCTTTTCACATAGTCACATACACTTTGAGGCAAATTCCTGACTGGAGTAGCCTTCCCTCCCCCCAGTCTGTTTCATATAGGATTGATGTCATAAAACAAAGGTCTGTTAGTGATTATATGTCAGCATCTCTCTGTAGGGAATCCTCCTCATCTCTGTTGGAATCAACAGCAACACTACAGAAGAATAGAATCTCTCTGCAGCCATCTGCAGACAACACAGTGTCTCCTTATACCACCAACAGATATTACACCAGGCTGAAATAATGAGGCAGATTTTTTTTTTTAAAGAAACTCCAGCTCATAACAGTATGATCGATATAGAGATGTATCTCTTTGTGACAGGGGATGCAACCGCAAGTGGCTGTGCCACTGAAATACAAGGCAATGGAATATGATGAGTGTTGCTGGCAATACTGACGTTATTCACTTTGTCATTGAGATTGTGCTCGGATCAAATCAAATTTTATTAGTCACATGGGCCGAATACAACAGTGAAATGCTTACTTACAAGCCCCTAACCAACAATGCAGGGTAAAAAATATGAATAAGAATAAGAAATAAAAGGAACAAATAATGAAAGAGCAGCAGTAAAATAACAATAGCGAGACTATATACAGGGGGTACCGGTACAGAGTCAATGTGCGGGGGCAACGGTTAGTCGAGGTAATTGAGGGGATATGTACATGTAGGTAGAGATATTAAAGTGACTATGCATATATAATAACAAAGAGTATCATTGGCATAAAAGAGGGGGTGGGGGGAGGCAATGCAAATAGTCTGGGTAGCCATTTGATTAGGTGTTCAGGAGTCTTATGGCTTGGGGGTAGAAGCTGTTTAGAAGCCTCTTGGACATAGACTTGGCCCTCCGGTACCGCTTGCTGTGCGGTAGCAGAGAGAACAGTCTATGACTAGGGTGGCTGGAGTCTTTGACAATATTTAGGGCCTTCCTCTGACACCTCCTGGTATAGAGGTCCTGGATGGCAGGAAGCTTGGCCCCAGTGATGTACTAAGCTGTATGCACTACCCTCTGTGGTGCCTTGCGTTCGGAGGCCGAGCAGTTGCTATACCAGGCAGTGATGCAACCAGTCAGGATGCTCTCGATGGTGCAGCTGTAGAACCTTTTGAGGATCTGAGTACCCATGCCAAATCTTTTCAGTCTCCTGAGGGGGAATAGGTTTTGTTGTGCCCTCTTCACGACTGTCTTGGTGTGCTTGGACCATGCTAGTTTGTTGGTGATGTGGACACCAAAGAACTTGAAGCTATCAACCTGCTCCACTGCAGCCCTGTCGATGAGAATAGGGACGTGCTCGATTCTCCTTTTCCTGTAGTCCACAATCATCTCCTTTGTCTTGATCACGTTGAGGGAGAGGTTGTTGTCCTGGCACCACACGTCCAGGTCTCTGACCTCCTCCCTATAGGCTGTCTTGTCATTGTCGGTGATCAGGCCTACTACTGTTGTGTCATCGGCAAACTTAGTGATGGTGTTGGAGTCGTGCCTGGCCGTGCAGTCATGAGTGAACAGGGAGTACAGGAGGGGACTGAGCACGCACCCCTGAGGGGCCCCCGTGTTGAGGATCAGCGTGCCGGATGTGTTGTTACCTACCCTTACCACCTGGGGGCGGCCCTTCAGGAAGTCCTGGGTCCAGTTGCAGAGGGAGGTGTTTAGTCCCAGGGTCCTTAGCTTAATGTTGAACTTTGTGGGCACAATGGTGTTGAACGCTGAGTAGTAGTCAATGAACAGCATTCTCACATAGGTGTTACTTTTGTCCAGGTGGGAAACGGCAGTGTGGAGTGCAATAGAGATTGCATCATCTGTGGATCTGTTAGGGCGGTTTGCAAATTGGAGTGGGTCTAGGGTTTCTGGGATAATGGTGTTAAGGAGAGCCATGACCAGCCTTTCAAAGCACTTCATGGCTACAGACGTGAGTGTTACGGGTTGGTAGTCATTTAGGCAGGTTACCTTAGTGTTCTTGGGCACAGGGACTATGGTGGTCTGCTTAAAACATGTTGTTATTACAGACTCGGACAGGAAGAGTTTGAAAATGTCAGCGAAGACACTTGCCAGTTGGTCAGCGCATGCTCGCAGTACACGTCCTGGTAATCTATCTGGTCCTGCGGCCTTGTGAATGTTGACCTGTTTAAAGGTCTTACTCACATCGGCTGTGGAGAGCGTGATCACACAGTCGTCCGGAACAGATGGTGCTTACATGCATTTTTCAGTGTTTTTTGCCTCGAGGCGAGCATAGAAGTAGTTTAGCTCGTCTGGTAGGCTCGTGTCACTGGGCAGCTCTCGGCGCTGCTTCCCTTTGTAGTCTGTAATGGTTTGCAATTCCTGCCACATCCGACGAGCGTCGGAGCCGGTGTGGTACGATTCAATCTTAGCCATGTATTGACACTTTGCCTGTTTGGTGGTTCGTCGGAGTGCATAGCGGGATTTCTTATAAGCTTCTGGGTTAGAGTCCCACTCCTTGAAAGCGGCAGCTCTAGCCTTTAGCTCAGTGCGGATGTTGCCTGTATTCCATGGCTTCTGGTTGGGGTATGTAGGTACGGTCACTGTGGGGACGACGTCATTGATGCACTTATTTATGAAGCCAATGACTGAGGTGGTGTACTCCTCAATGCCATCGGAAGAATCCCGGAACATATTCTAGTCTGTGTTAGCAAAACAGTCCTGTAGCTTAGCGTCTGCTTCATCTGACCACTTTTTTATTGACCGAGTCACTGGTGCACTGGATGAGAAAGCTTGTGAGTTATGGGCATGGTTCGAGAAAACAGGCTCATGTTCGTTAATGTCGTTTGCCTTTTTATTTTTAATTCACCTTTATTTAACCATGTAGGCTAGTTGAGAACAAGTTCTCTCGTTTGCCTTGTTAGAAGGAGATAATATATTACCACTGAAGTTTAAGATACAATCTGCTTGTATCGTAATGTCTAATGTCAGAGGTTGGAGCCAGTGGAAATATAAGGTGGGACATTTCTTATGGTTATCCAATGAATATATTTTTCACAACCAGTTCTATTGGAAGCGAGCCGTCTTGTGGAGATGGAGACAGATTGTTGAAGATGTATGTATTCAAACTGAACCGATACAAAATATAGAGAACGTAGCAGCAACCCCTGGACCAAATATGCTAATTTACATACCATTATACTACCCTCTCCCACACAAGAAATTAGCTGGAAGATCAAACCCGTTTTCAAGGAGAATTAGTATTTTATTAATATTGTAGGCAGCACGAGCACTTGAGGAATGCCCATCCCGAACCATGTCTGTGACACAAATGGCACCCTATACCCTATATAGTGCACTACAATTGACCAAGGCCCATTGGGCTCTGGTTCAAAGTAGTGCACTATTTAGGGAATAGGGTACCATTTGGGATGCACACCGTGTTAGATCTCAATGTACAGTACTCTCTGTTCCAGACCAAGCTGAGCAGTGCTGACGGAGCTGTGGACCATCTAACTCACTCTGTCTGGCAGAGAGAGGATCTCTAGATCTGGAGCAGAAGCTCAGTCAAAATCATGTCCTGTAATGTCCTGCATTAGACAGACAAAGGCCCTGTGTCCCAAATTCCCCGTATAGTGCGCTATTTTTTACCAGAGCATTATGGGACCTGATGAAAGGTAGTGCACTATCAAGGGAATATGGTGCCATTTGGGACGCACAGAGTCTGAGCAGGCCTGGAAGTGAGATCATCAACACGGACAGTGCAGCTGTGGATCAACCAGTATCGATATCACCCCAGGGCAGGGACTAACAGGAGAGGCTCTAGCACAGGACACAACTGTACACATTAGAGATATACTGAGTATTATCCGTCAAGCCTGGACCCAGAGGGCAGGTTATTGAACTCCTTTCAGAGTATTTGGAGAAAGGAGAAAAAGATAGAACAGCCAACAAGCTGTGGTAACCGGTCCATGTTGAACCGGTCCATGTTGAACCGGACCATGTTGTTGTTGCCTACTGCTCTGTGTGTCAGTGTTTTCGTCTGACGAGCCCTGCCTGGGGTGACTGACTCAACGGTGATGAATGTCAGAGTGTGAGGGCAACATTAGTCTCGTAACACACCCTGTCTTTCTAGTCTTGACTGTCTTGTTTAGACAGAGCCTCCTGTTAGTGCAGAGTTGGCCTGTCTGAGCACCATTTCATTTCTGGAACAGACCTGCAATTCTTCAGCTATGTCCTCCAGTGGACTCTTCAGCGTTCTCCTGGAATCCCCACAAATTCACCCCTGTTTCACTCACACACCCCACCACACTACTCCTTGACCCTCCACCCCGACCTCCCCACCTCCTTCCACTTGAATTAGCATTACATATAACCCGTGTCATTTGTCATGATGAACCACCGGACTACTTTGTCATCCCTGAGTGGAGAGTTGATTGAAATGCTGTCCTCATCCCTTGGTGTCAGAGGGGTCACGGTGTTATGGAGTAATGGTGATTATCAGGGGACAGAGGCTCCACTGAGGAGAGAGGAGAGAGAAAGAATGAGAGAGGGAGAGGGAGAGAGAGAGAGTGAGAGAGAGAGAGAGAGAGAGAGAGAGAGAGAGAAAAAGGGAGAGAGAAAAAGGGAGAGAGAGAGTGAGGGGGGAGTCAGTCAGTGAGAGGTATGGAGAGAGAGAAAGAGCGAGAGAGGGTCACAAAGAGATAGAGCGTGGTAACCAACGTGTTACTGACCTGTCCAGATTAACCTCCCGGTCTTGACGCTGGCCCTCCTCCACAACCGGGGGCCGTTGTATTTAAATTCACACTTCACGTTGGGGTCAGTGCTCTCTTTCATCTCAGAGCGTCCCTATGGACAATTAACCTGACAGGGTGTCACTCTGAGGAGCATCAGACATCTCTGTGGACACATCAGACTCTCTGTGAGAGATGGCATTTCCTGTCCACTCCTGACCAGTGACCCATAGGTCCTTATAAGAGCTCATCTAACTCTAATAACCAGGGCCGGATTTAGAAATCATAGGCACCGGGGTTTATTTTTTTATTTTAAATATCAAATTGGGAGTTGTTGAGAAAATAGTTTTTCTGTTGGCTCTACAGACAGACTAGTCTTCTCTCATCAGCAGTAGGCATTTTCTTTCCAAAATGTGCGTTTTTCCCGCGATTGTATTTAGAAATCTGCAAACGGCAAATTGACAGCCACAACCAACCGTTGAAATATAATCCATAGATGGTAGTTCCCATTCAAGTCATATTAATGGCATTGTTTGCTAGTATCCCCATGAGTTTAACAGTCAAATTACCAGGGTAAGAGGTTACAGAACCTCTCTATAGATTATATGTCTATGGCCACAACACAAAAGCTGTAACCTGTATTTGGAGCTCATGCTGCCTAAACTGCGGCTTTCCTGACTGTAGGCATACCGTAGCTGCCAAAATAAAGTAAACACTTCAGTAAATGTTCTTGGCATGGTTTAGGTCCACTTGTAGAATCTATGCCAAGGTGCATTGAAGCTGTTCTAGCAGCTCCTGGTGGCACAGCATCATTTTAAGACACTTTAGGTTGGTGTTTCCTTAATTTTGGCAGATACCTCTATGCGCTTGTGATAAAACTTAATCCACAGTTATTATTTATTAACTATTGATCCTCTGCGGCTAAATTATACCCTCTGTTGTACTTTGAACATTGATATATATATTATATATTATATTATTACGTACTTTGATTACATTTTTGCCCGACTCACACAATTTTTATTTTTTTAAATTTTTATTTCACCTTTATTTAACCAGGTAGGCTAGTTGAGAACAAGTTCTCATTTGCAACTGCGACCTGGCCAAGATAAAGCATAGCAGTGTGAACAGACAACAACACAGAGTTACACATGGAGTAAACAATAAACAAGTCAATAACATGGTAGAAAAAAAGAGAATCTATATACAATGTGTGCAAAAGGCATGGCAATTAACCAGTCACATGTATGTATTATGCTGTTCATTTTTTATTTTTTTATTAATCAGTTACCCAATGAAGGCAGGGCCCCCCAGTTACCCAATGAAGGCAGGGCCCCCCAGTTAGCCACTTGGCCCCCCGACCTCCTCTCCTCCCCCATCTGATGATTAGCAGAACATCAGCAGGCTGCAGCAGGCTGTCTATACTCATTGAGAGCGGGCACATGAGTCTTCCTGTGGTTGGCGGTTGCAGTAAAAAAATATATTAAATATATACAACATATATAATATTTTGTGTATATATTTCCTTCATATATAATTTTTTTGTAACTTTTTTGTTGTTGCTGCCTCATAGGCCCCCCATGAGGACTGGGCACAGTGGCTTTCAACCCTGGTAAACCCCTGCATTAATCTGACCCTGCTAATGACTGAAGGGGAGGAGGGGAGGATGTCCTTGTTGTAATGGGCGACCAAAGGTCAGGTCTTCTTGAATGGAAAAGAAAACACTGTCTTACGTCCCACCCTTCCACCTTTCAACCTCCTGTAACAGACACACATTAATCGGTTTGACGTAGGCTACTAACTGTTCTATAATTAAGAAATAAGGCCCAAGGGGGTGTGGTATATGGCCAATATACCACAAACCCCCGAGGTGCCTTACTTGTTTACCAACGTAATTAGACCAGTAAAATAAATGTTACACGGTCTGATATACCACGGCTCTCAGCCAATCAGCATTCAGGGCTCAAACCAGCCAGTGTATAATTGAGTCTAGAATGGACTGAGAAAGGAGTCCAGTGGAGTGAAGGAAAGTTTGACTGGAGTATTATCAATGTGTTGAGCTCCCCCCTAGTTATGAGCATTTAGATGGAGTCAGATCCTTAATGTCTTCCGTGGTGGGTGTCCTTATCTCATTTGCTCTCTGCTGGAGTCTTGTCTCTGGCATGTACACCTCCATTATTCATCTCCCCGACACAGCTGGGGGGGGGACCCATGAGGGAGGGACGCTGGTTTCTGGTTCCCTCTAACAACACACACAGACACATATGGATAATGTTGCCATGACAACGGGTACAACAGGCACTCTTTACATTTGCAGGAGAATGAATGTGAATTGTGAGTGCCCCCCCCCATTCCGCTTTTACCTCAGTTCAAATGGATTTGTTGATGGAGGATAGTGAATGAATTACACACTTAGGAGGATAAAAGCTTTTTGGTCCTGTTTCCCTGTTTTGCCCCCCTGTGTTGCCTGTGCTTTTACTGACAATATTTATGGTACTACCTCTTCAAGGCCTCCAAAATGTTTGTGGCCCAGTGTGTATTCATTTTTAGAGTAACGAGCTGTGCTGTTGCTACAGTTACTGTGTGAGCACTCTGAATACAGTATTAGGCCTAGAATGAGTGACTGGGGGTGTATCTTCATGATCAACTATTGTACTTGTACGGTGTCTGGGAACAAAGAGGAGATGCTCTTGAGTATGTGTCTGCTACTGAGAGTCCCTCCTCTATGGACTAACTACAGCCTCTGGTTGCTGCTGGGAAGAACAACCATCCTCCCCAAGCTCCTTATAGGAACACATTTAATACTGTATGTGACATTAGGCAATATCCCATTAGCGACATGAATGATTTTTGATACATTTGTGTAACAGAAGAAACTTGATACAGTACTTCAATGTGTTTGGGAAAATAGAATCAACATGACAGTTTTCATGGAAGACTGTTGTATATATTTTTTTCATTGAAGATAAGATTTTACCCGAGGCGCAGATTTACCCCACCAACGGTGTTCAAATTAAGTTAGAATACAGTACATGATAATGTCGTATGAGAAATGTTTGTAAATTATATTACGGACGCCTACCATAATTTTTTATTATGTTAGCCTTAACATGTGGCTGAAATTAGTCTTCACACGTGTGTAACCAAATCCCATCTCATTCAAATGTATTACATGTAAGGAAATACATAAATTAGGGCTTTAATGTTCTCAAATGTTCTGGGGAAAGACCAGGTGTGTAAAATCAGCACAAATCTGCAGCAGCCAAGAGCCAACAGGATATTACATAGCAGCCCTCCAAACACAGGAAGCTGGCTGTGTGAGTATAATCTATTATAGTCTGTTTTCGGCAGTCTATATGGGTTTGGGTTATATTTAGTTTGGACTAATTCAATACACGGGTCTCTGGTTCTGCTCCACCTGTTGAGTGACTCACAGAGGTTCTGAACCTGAGAGGAGATGACATCATTCACCTGCATTCACTCATCATGCTCTCCTAGCGAGTCAACACAGTGGCTGGTTACGTTCTACAGTGTGTAGACATGATTATTTACTGCACTCTACATTTAATATTCGCTCGATGTTGTAATAAGTCATTTCCATAACATAGTCACAATCACAATCTTGTGTCCGTCACATGTTTAATTTGACATTTGATTAGCCCTGTGTGAGCTGATTGTATTTTGTGTCATTCTGGTGTAATATGCACCTGTTGAAACAGATAAGACCGACTCCGAGTGAAAACTCCAGAGATGATAACAAGCAGGACTCAAGAGAATTACACTGTATAAAATAACACTGATAGCATCCCCACATTATCATGCATCAGTTAAGACCAAAGCCAGAGTCTAATGTTGAGTTATATTGTCTCTGCTGCTACAGAGATTCCCTGGGATTACTGAATCAATAGACTGAATCAATAGTCAGGGTTATAATTCCTGGCTTGATGAACCCATTATCCAAAGGGTGCCGTAATCAGATTTACAGTAGTTGTTGACCTTCGAAACGATGCTGAAAGTAATTAAGCCAACACATTGGTCTGATTTCTCATGGGCGGGGGGAGGGAGGTAGGACGGGAGAGAGAGAGGAAGGGAGAGAGAAAGAGAGGAAGGGAGTGAGAGAGAGGAAGGGAGAGAGAGAAATCATGCTGGGGTGGACGACATACCATATGGTACGGTGTATTGGAAATTGAAAAATTGAGAGTCTGTCAGCGTTAAATTGATTGGGCATGATGGGGAGTTTAATTGCGTTAGAGGACTAACCTTGTCATACAGTACACCACTGTTACTTTACATTAATTTAAGATGGTACATGTAGCACTAGGCACTATTTGTAGCTGATGTCATCTTATTTTATACATGTTGAAGTACATTCTGTTACTGCATGTCACACTTGAAGAGAACTTGAGTGGTGCATGAATGACATGATTCTCTTTACAGCTATACTGCTCTGTCAGTGTAATTGTTTTCACCAGTACATGGTTTGAAAATGAACCGCCCATTTCCCCATGTATGGACATGGTCCAATAGAACCATACAAACCTTCCTGCTGCTGTTGAATACCTGCTTCTTTCTGTCTTATTGCTCATTCATAGAAGCTATGTTTATACCTGGTGCTAACATGTGTCCTTTGTCCTAATCTTGTCAACATTCTGATTATGCCCTGATTATGCATTTACACATGGTATTAAAATGTGTCTCTTATCCATCCACTGTGTCCGCATTGTGAACAGATTTAATGGTCCCTTCCTGTATTTGCATGTGTAGGCGCATATTATTGCGTCATGACTGCAAGGTGTCCCGATATCTATTTAAATTCTCCCTTTATCTGGTTTTAATGTCCATTCTAAAATGCCCTTCCAGCCAATCAGAAACCAATATTCAACAATGCTGTGGTATAATTTAATATAATATTTATTTATTTTAAGACACAATTTGATGTCATAAATCAATGGTGCCACCTGTCAATGATTGTAGATGGTGGGATAAGGATGATTTAAAGGGTTTCATTGTCCAGATCCGTCTACACTAGATATCCAGACAAAATGTGTGCCTGACTACCTCCAGTTGAGGTCAGGAAGATCTGACCACATTTAGATCACACCTGTCCAAAGGTTTGGGCACCATAATGATGTGGACAAAATCAGGACAAAGGATACATGTTAGAACCAGGTATAAACAGGGCTAGTGTCTCATGTTTAATTTTTTTTTTTTTTTTTTTTTTTTACCTTGAGACACAGGAGCAGTGTGTGTTTTCTCAGTAATTACCCTATGTGTGATGGATGTGGGATGAGTGGGACTAGATTGTGAATCTACCTCTAATTGGTTTCCATGTTAAGAGTGATGTTCAGTTTGTGGACATGCCTTTTGTCATTTTTAAATATAATGAACAGTTATTTGAAAAGAAGTAAACCTTAATTATAGAGGAATTGCCTCTGAAAATAAGTTTATTTATTTTTTATTTTTTTATTTTTTACATCTAAAGAGCAAACAAATATTTTTTCTAAATTGACCATGAATACATATACATAAAGTTCAACATTTGTAATAAAGAAAGCTGAGTAGCTAAGGTAATGTTGAACAGACGTGTTTAGTCTGACCTGCCTAAATGTTTTGGGACCAGCATTACTTACACACACAGTCAGACCAGTGGTTTCCAACTCCAGTCCTCGTGTGGAATCAGAGTTTTTTTTGTCTGCGGCTACAACAAAAATGTGTGTGGTTCTGGTACTCGAGGACTGGAGTTGGGAACCACTGCTTTAGACACCCACACACAGACAGGGCTCAAGCCCACCTCCTCCTCCTTGTTGTTGAACCATAACAATTAATGACATTTGGCTTGTGGACCAGCCAGCTACCCAGCCACCCCAAGCTGACCTCCATGGTACCAATGACCAATGGCTGGTCTTTACTTTCTACTTCCTGTGCCGACCCATACTTCCTGTTCTGACCCAATGGGGGCAAAGGTCATATCTCTGGAGGTCTGGAGGGGTGTGCTGTCCCTCGCCACCTAAGCCAAATATAATTTCCTGTTGGATTGGATCCCTGCCTCCCTGTCTTCCCCCCTGTCCTCCTCTCCACCTCTACCATCAGCGGTCTGATAGTCTATGGTGTAACTGTGTGAGATTATCTCTTTCTGCTCCCAGCCCTGGGCCTTTGTTCTCTCTGTGTGGAGTCTGTCTCTTTCAGATACTCCGTTGGTAAATAAAGATGGGAAATTGAAACCACAGATGTATGATAAGTCTCTAAGGATGAAAGAAATATGGACACCAGAACACTGTTGAATGCTCCCACAGTTTTATTGAGTGCAATGTTTCAAGCCAAAGGTCTTCATCAGGCCACTAAGGATGCGCTGGGGAAGACCAGTCTCAACAGTTGTCTCAGCCTCCACCTCTGTCCAGTGTCCACAACTCCAGGCTCTGTGTGTGTTGCTTGGCTCTGTCCCTCTTCTCTCCTCTCTAGTCTCCTCTCTCTATAAGCTGGGTCCTCAGGCTGCGCTGTGCTCAGACCAGGCTCTGTCTTCTATCTCTGGACCCATCTGGTCCCCTACTTTTTGTTTTCTTTCTCTCGCTTTCTCGGGAGGAGCTCCGGTTCCTTGCGGTCCTCCATAGAAATGGAAATTATTCCAGGAAAGTAGAAACCACAGGAAGCCCACAGGCCTCAACACGCCTGTGTCTGTTAATGTGCCTGTACATAACCATCCCTACACACCACAAAGACATCAGTGTGTAAGTTGTCACTGTGCTCATTTCGCAGGCTCCCACCCACCCTTGTGCACCAACTGGGCGTGAGTCTTAGCGTGAGATCGTGAGCTATCCCTCTCTCAGTGTGTTGTTATTCAACAAATTCCCTCAGCCAGACGGAGTAAGAGTGAAAAATGGCGTCACCTCTCTGTAATGGCCCCAGCAACAGTCTATAGAAGGGCTTTATCTCTGTCTCATCCGTTTCTACTTGTTTCTATAAAAACACACCCCTACTGTGAGTCTTTCCCCGCAGACTGTAATTTATTTAGATTTATTTGCAGGATAAACAGCCAGCCAGCGCCCAGACCCTCACAGCCACTAAAAGGCGGATAGCTGGGATGGGGGGAGTGAGGGGTGTGGTGGGGAGGGGGGAGAGATACTTCTATAGCGATTAGACCCCTGTGGGGGCACAGCTGGGGTGGAGAGGTGTGTGGGAGGGGTGCGGGTGCTGCATGTGATGATTGTCCAGCGGCAATACGATTGCAGAATTGCAGGGGTGATATCGTCTCTGACATCACTCCACATATGAAGCCTCAGCATCCCCATGCATCTCTATGCATCCACCAGTATAATTACACTTCCCACCCAGCTATCTGTGTTTTAATAAGCAATTACAGCTGGGCTAGTACAGTGCAAATTGTCCGTTTGTCTGGTGTGATTATAAGAGCCAGTCTCTATGTTGTGGCTGTGTAGGATCCTGCAATGCTACAATACTGTTTGGGCCCCATTATCTGTGACCTTTTAGGAAATTGAAAAAAATGTGCCCTGATGTTCAGGGACCGGGAGTGTAGGGAAGCCTTTTGTTTGTTATTCAACTACAATAAAACAAAGATAATACATAAAAGATGAGCAAATCATTTGTGACAAATTGTTTTTCATCTGGAGATTAAACAGATTAATCTACATGGGTGATTTCTGCGGTGGAATAATGCAGTGTTTAATGAGCACTTCTACATCATTATAATGGCTATTGATGAGAAATATAACCTTCATTTAGCTGTTGGAAAATGTAACAGACTGATCCCATCACTCAATCCCAGGGCAAACACCTGAATTGATCCTGAGGTAGAATGAATTGCGTGTGATTGTTATGGTCAGTGTCTTCGTATGGATCAGTTGAGGCTTGACCTTTTCCCTAAGGAGATAGGGGCAACTTACAAAGACAATCAATCCCCATTAACTCTGTTCTACTGAGATGCCTTCACCACTTGATTCCACATCCCTGGAAAAAGTCATGCAGTAGCCAAGATCTACATCAACTAACAGCTGTGATAGAATCAAATGCAATTTACATGATCTACAGTGAGAAAACTGTTCATGATAGCCTGGATTCAGATCTGTTTGTGCTGTATTGACCACTGTTTGGTATGACAGTGACCGCAGGGGATGGCAAGACTAGGGGTTACATTTACATGTCAATAGTTGTGCATACATATTTACATTTTAAAATTTATTTCACCTTTATTTAACCAGGTAGGCTAGTTGAGAACAAGTTCTCATTTACAACTGCGACCTGGCCAAGATAAAGCAAAGCAATGCGACACAAACAACAACACAGAGTTACACATGGAATAAACAAACATATAGTCAATAACACAATAGAAAAATTATATATACAGTGTGTGCAAATGAGGTAAGATAAGGGAGGTAAGGCAATAAATAGACCATAGTGGTGAAATAATTACAATTTAGCAATTAAACACTGGAGTGAAAGATGTGCAGAAGATGAATGTGCAAGTAGAGATACTGGGGTGCAAAGGAGCAAAACATTTATTAAATAAATAACAATATGGCAATGAGATAGTTGGATGGGCTATTTACAGATGGACTATGTACAGTACAGGTGCAATGATCTGTGAGCTGCTCTGACAGCTGGTGCTTAAAGTTAGTGAGGGAGATATGAGTCTCCAGCTTCAGTGATTTTTGCAATTCGTTTCAGTCATTGGCAGCAGAGAACTGGAAGGAAAGGCAGCCAAATAGGAATTGGCTTTGGGGATGACCAGTGAAATATACCTGCTGGAGCGCGTGCTATGGGTGGGTGCTGCTATGGTGACCAGTGAGCTGAGATAAGGCGGGGCTTTACCTAGCAAAGACTTATAGATGACCTGGAGCCAGTGGGTTTGGCGAAGAATATGAAGCGAGTGCCAGCCAACAAGAGCATACAGGTCGCAGTGGTGGGTAGTATATGGGGCTTTGGTGACGAAATGAATGGCACTGTGATAGACTGCATCCAATTAGCAGAGTAGAGTGTTGGAGGCTATTTTGTAAATGACATCGCCGAAGTCGAGGATCGGTAGGATAGTCAATTTTACGAGGGTATGTTTGGTAGCATGAGTGAAGAATGCTTTGTTGCGAAATAGGAAGCCAATTCTAGATTTAATTTTGGATTGCAGATGTTTAATGTGAGTCTGGAAGGAGAGTTTACAGTCTAACCAGACACCTAGCTATTTGTAGTTGTCCACATATTCTAAGTCAGAACCGTCCATAGTAGTGATGCTGGACGGGCGGGCAGGTGCGGGCAGCGATCGGTTAAAGAGCAAGAATTTAGTTTTACTTGCATTTAAGAGCAGTTGGAGGCCACGGAAGGGGAGTTGTATGGCATTGAAGCTCGACTGGAGGTTAGTTAACACAATGTCCAAAGAAGGGCCAGAAGTATACAGAAGGGTGTTGTCTGCGGAGAGGTGGATCAGAGACTCACCAGCAGCAAGAGCGACATCATTGATATATACAGAAAAAAGAGAATTGAACCCTGTGGCACCCCCATAGAGACTGCCAGAGGTCCGGACAACAGGCCTTCCGATTTGACACACTGAACTCTGTCTGAGGAGTAGTTGGTGAACCAGGCGAGCCAGTCAATTGAGAAACCAAGGCTGTTGAGTCTGCCGATAAAAATGGATTCGAAATGGTCGGTAATCTGTTTGTTAACTTGGCTTTCGAAGACCTTAGAAAGGCAGGGTAGGATGGATATAGGTCTATAGCAGTTTGGGTCTAGAGTGTCTCCCCCTTTGAAGAGGGGGATGACCGCGGCAGCTTTCCAATCTTTGGGGATCTCAGACGATACGAAAGAGAGTTTGAATAGGCTAGTAATAGGGGTTGCAACAATTTCGGTGGATCATTTTAGAAAGAGAGGGTCCAGATTTTCTAGCCTGGCTGATTTGTAGGGGTCCAGATTTTGCAGTTATTTCAGAACATCAGCTATCTGGATTTGGGTGAAGGAGAAATGGGGGAGGCTTGGGCAAGTTCCTGTGGGGGGTGCAGGGCTGTTGATCGGGGTCGGGGTAGCCAGGTAGAAAGCATGGCCAGCCGTAGAGAAATGCTTAATTGAAATTCTCAATTATCGTGGATTTATCGGTGGTGACAGTGTTTCCTATCCTCAGTGCAGTGGGCAGCTGGGAGGAGGTACTCTTATTCTCCATGGACTTTACAGTGTCACAGAACTTTTTTGAGTTTGTGCTACAGGATGCAAATGTACTACATTTTGTTTTTCTCCTCTGTACTGGTCCCCCCGTGGGAATCGAACTGACAACCCTGGCGTTGCAAGTGTCATGTTCTACCAACTGACGGGTTGCATGTCATTCAGTGGCAGAGCATCTGGTTGTGTTTTCAGTGTAGACATGTGCTCTACCCACAATGTCAACAGTAGAAACCACTGAATGGTGTGAGAGCCACCAAACACCCCTTAATAAAATAATGACATCAGTCACGTCTGGTCAACACTGTCTAGTTGTCTTCATTGTGGTGAGCTGCAATACACTTTTGTGGTGAAGAAGGACAAAAGAAATGTATCATGAATTCAACGTTGCCCACATACAGTGTTTACCTAAACACGTCATATTAAGTGTTATGGTTGACACAGTGTTGGGTACTACTGTTCAACTATTCTACAGTATCTCATTCACGTTTACATATCTGGCATTACTCATCTCATATGTATATACTATATTCTATACTATTCTACAGTATCTTAGTCACTTAATGTTTACATATCTGGCATTAGTCATCTCATATGTATATACTATATTCTATACTATTCTACAGTATCTTAGTCACTTAATGTTTACATATCTGGCATTACTCATCTCATATGTATATACTATATTCTATACTATTCTACAGTATCTTAGTCACTTAATGTTTACATATCTGGCATTCCTCATCTCATATGTATATACTGTATTCTATACTATTCTACAGTATCTTAGTCCGTTCCACTCTGACATCGCTCGTCAATATGTATATATAGTCTTAATTCATTCCTACTTAGATTTGTGTGTATTGGGTATATGTTGTGTAATTTGTTAGGTATTACCTGTTAGATATTACTGCACTGTTGGAGCTAGAAGCACAAGCATTTCGCTACACCCGCAATAACATCTGCTAATCACGTGTATGTGACTAATAGAATTTGATTTGATTTGATTTGGACAGGGTTCTTCAAGGTTGTTTTTCCGTTCAATCACCTCTATACTGTATCAACTATTGACAGTCTTTATTGTTTATCCTCTAAAGAAAATATGTTTCACTGGTTGTCAAGGGCTTGTCTTCCACTTCGACATACCATTTCTCTGTTAGTGCCCTGACGCCATTTTGTCCTCGCCAGTGAACAAATCCGCTCTCTGAGGAAATATGTCCATTACTATTTACCACAGGATTCCTCTATGTCTCCTTCTGTTTCTGAGACCTATCTAACGTCTCCCATCCCTGGTGAGCTCAGAGAGAGCGGAAGAATATGCAAACCTGTCCCTAGGCATTGAATTCCATTACCAAGAAGCCCCTTGTTTATCAATGTAATCAACGGCACTAGATTCAATGGGCACATAGCCTAGCCCATAGCTACAAGGGCTCTCTCACTCTGACAACGACCACAACAACAGCAGAACCCTGTGACAGCCATGTTGTCACTAATGGAGTGTGTTCACTGTTGTTCATGGCAACAGTGGCCTTAGGATATGTGGCGATGTTCTTACTGCAGCTCTTTGACTTGCTGTTTGGAATCCATTTTATGGTAAATGCATTTAGGTGACTGCAGGTATGAGATGCTCTTATCAACATTCTTTTCAGCTTCACCAGGCCTTGCGCCTAAGGACAAACTGTCCATTCTGACTACATTTGACTAGTCAACTGAATTTCTCTGTTTCAGCATGGTTGGTTGTGTGCTGTGGATATGTCCCGCCCCCCAATGTTTGTTGTCATTCATTGCAGACGTAGGCCTAGATTCAATGCGATCAAGTGTTAACCGGCGATAGCCGACACCTACATAGCTGATGTTTTGACGGTATCGGAGGTGTAACTGCATTGTAGCTGTCAAACTAGTGAGCAGCTGCTCTTCTGATCATTGTCACAAAGCCACACCCCTCCCAATCACATTAGAAGTTCAGAACTAGAAAGTGTAGGCTATATAGAAGTAATGACACTCTAATTGAAAATCACTAAACAAAATAATGATTTCTATCAGCCGAATCGAGGTGTAGATTACATCTCACATTCCAGGGTACAAACTTGTAAACAAGGCTGCATGGGATCGAATGATCGAATAGAGCCCTTTCGCTTGATCCCAGAACAAATTGAATTACTTAATATTTGAAATTGCTCCATTTTTAAAGCAACAAACGATACATCATCTTGACATTTTGTCAAATTTATTTATTTACACAATTAAGATAAAAGCGTTTACTCTGTGAAATCAGAGGAAGTGATGAAAAGCCATAATTTAGCAGACAGCTCATTAAATTGACAGCGAGAGCTCATATTTCAAACAGTACAGTAACGAGCACTTGATCATTTTAACAATGATGGGAATGTGTATGAATAGTAATGATGGGAATGTCTCAGTGTTATTCTAAAATACATGAGTGAAATGCATAGAGAAGGGGCCTCACATTTACTGTCTGAAAATGGTCTTATTGAAACATCATCCAGCTGCTATGGAAGTATCCCGAGCTTGTTCAATTATGTTCCAGTCCTCCCCACATGAAGAAATACTATAGTTTCCATAGAATACTACACTACCTATTCTAGAATTCTGTAGTAAACTGTAGTATACTGTAGAATACTATACTACACGTTGTAACATACCTTCATCATGTGTAGTTCTTACCAGAGGTGGGACCAAGTCATTGTTTTACAAGTCACAAGTAAGTCTCAATTCTTAGCACTCAAGTCCCAAGTCAAGTCCCAATTCAAGACAGGCTAGTCTGAGTCAAGTCTCAAGTCAAGACCGTCAAGTATCAAGTCAAGTCTCAAGTCCTAAACTTTGAGTTTCGAGTCCTAAACAAGTCCTAATATGCTCTTCACCAAATGTAATACCATTTCATATTTTTAACAAGAGTAATACTATATTACATTTACGCAAATCATGAATGCTTTAAAAAATATCTATATTTTTATTACTTTCCAAATAAACGTTATATTTCCATGGAAATACACGGGTAGCCATGAGAAAGACGCCCCCCCCGCCCCCCCCCCCCCCCCCCAATAGTGATCGACTATTGAGGATCGCTATGGGGCGCAATTGGGCGATATAGGCCTGTACACAATCGCCCAACTTTAACACACACACACACTGTCTATGCGTGGTTACAGTAGGCTAACATATGTCAATGGTTTTAGGAACAGCAGTAACATCAGGCAGGATTTAGGCTACCAACTGTCTAGCCAGTTGTAGCTCAATCTTGGGTGCAATGATCCCGTTCCCACACTGACTGACTGTGTGGAGGCTCATTGATTTAACGTTACGTTAGCCTACATGATACACCAGTAAAGTAATAAAATATATAGCTGTCGGCTATATTAGCCACGACTTACAGGTCTTTCTGCAGCTTCAAATGTCGAACAAAGTTGGAAATTGTTGCGCCTCCGTCTGTAATTTTCTTCCCGCAAGTTTTGCAAGATGCAATCCATTTTTTGTTGATACAAAGTCGTCTTTATACCCGAAAATAATAATTTGGGGTATTATCTTTCCAAGGGTTCCATCTGAATTCACCCGCCGACGTTCCTCTACACTGCCACGCACAACTTTTTCTCAGCTGCCACAATTTGATTGGCTGCTGTCCGATTCAAACTGCAATCTATTGAATGAAGAGTTGATGCGCTGCACACGTTTTTTAATAGCATCATTTTTTATATTTGGGCTTGGGGAGGGTATCAAGTCAGGTCAAGTCATAAGGCTCAAGTCCA
Organism: Salvelinus namaycush; assembly: GCF_016432855.1. Taxonomy (NCBI): domain Eukaryota; kingdom Metazoa; phylum Chordata; class Actinopteri; order Salmoniformes; family Salmonidae; genus Salvelinus; species Salvelinus namaycush. The sequence continues at coordinate 21,964,508 of NC_052325.1, read as the reverse complement.
AGTCAAGTCACGAGTCATTGGTGTTAAAGTCAAAGTCGAGTTGCAAGTCATCATATTTGTGACTCGAGTCTGACTCGAGTCCAAGTCATGTGACTCGAGTCCACATCTCTGGTTCTTACTATAGAATGTTATAGTATACTGTAGGGGGTTTGTGGTATATGGCCAATGTACAGCGGCTAACGGCTGTATCCAGGCACACCGCATTGTGTCGTACTTAACAACAGCCCTTAGGCGTGGTATATTGGCTTTATATGACACCCGCTCGGGCCTTATTGCTTAAGAATACAGTAGGGCATACAGTTTGTAGTGTTTTTGCGGAATTTAGTCCACAAAAACACCAGTGAATACTACAGTAAAGTCAGTAAAATACTATAATATTTAAACATAGTATACTATAGTCTTTTTTCATGTGGGTCCTCTTTTCTGTCCATTTTCTCTGAGCCTGTCTCACCAATGTCTGGTTATGCCAAGGATAAGGAGGACGAGGAGGAGGAGAGGAAATGGAGGAGAAGGAGGAGGAGTTGGGTGTCTCTTCTTGAAACAGGACACACCTCAGGACCCAGAGATTGAACCAAACTCCCATTTGCCAGAGCAGAACAGCAGAATGTCAGAGGAAAAGAGAGATTGAGAGGTTTGACAGAATGTTGAAGGTTCATTTATTTGCTTAGTAGATGCCTCAGCTTTTACAGTCAGCAGAAATCCATCTTTATCAAGTCTCCTGATATGTCTTGTAGACCTTTTGTTGTTAATATACACTGAGTGTATAAAACATCATGCTCTTTCCATGACATAGACAGACCAGGTGAATCCAGGTGAAAGCTATGATCCCTTATTGATGTCACTTAAAGAGCGGGGGTGCAACTGAATGTTAGGAAGGTGTTCCTAATGTTTTGTACACTCAGAATATACTTTCTTCCAGATTGTGATGGGGTATGAAAATGCTGCTTTTTACCCATTAGAAGATCCCGTTCTTTCATCTGAAGATTAGTCAGCTGCTGCAGGGGGAAAGGACTCATGACTTTTTACCCATTAGAAGATTCGGTTCTTTCATCTGAAGATTAGTCAGCTGCTGCAGGGGAAAGGACTCATGACTTTTTACCCATTAGAAGATTCGGTTCTTTCATCTGAAGATTAGTCAGCTGCTGCAGGGGAAAGGACTCATGACTTTTTACCCATTAGAAGATTCGGTTCTTTCATCTGAAGATTAGTCAGCTGCTGCAGGGGGAAAGGACTAATGGATTAAACTCACTTGATCCTGTAGTAAAAGGAAGACATTTCTAGAGCAGCCCTGAACCCCCACGGCAACACACTGGGTTCAGCACGTGCGGCGTGCTCTATAATTATACCATTGCATTGTCTGGCAGGGACCTATAGGCTGGCTATGACTGACTGTGGTGTCCCTCGTGTGCACATTTTCATTGATCATGTAGCATGATGCTATGCATGGATTGCCACACTCCAGGGCAGATCTTTTTATTTATTTGCTGAGCATTTCAAGTCCTTTTGCAGCTAAAAAAACTGCTTTGTCAACAGTTAACTTTGTTTATCTCTGCTTACACAAACATTGCAATGGCTCAACAAATAAGTTGTTATTCAAGTAAAGATATGGCAAAAATGCTGGTTTACTAGAGAGACATTTTATTTTGTTTACATAGCTTACACTTCAGAAAGATGACTATCAACTGTGGGTTTGAAAAAGCTACATCTCAAAGGAAGCATCTACTGCTATAGCAGTAATAGAAACAAATCAACAAACTGTATGCCCTTGTTAGTTCTGTTGGTGAGAGCTGGTAGGAATGTTGCTGAAAAACTTGACACAGAATTTAGGGAGATTCTCAAGAGTTGTCGATTCTCGAAAGACACTACTGTAAAGTAACGTCACACTGCTCCCGTTAATGTTGTCAATGAGAATAGCCTGTTAGCCTGAGGTTGGAAATAACAAAGCCTCTGTACTCAGCTACCCAGCTAAAGGCTTCGAGATCTGCTTGAGCAAACATTTTCAGACACACAGTGTGTGTGTGTGCACATACAGTACTAGTCAAAAGTTTGGACACACCTACTCATTCAAGGGTTTTTCTTTATTTTTACTGTTTTCTACATTGTAGAATAATAGTGAAGACATCAAAACTATGAAATAACACATGGAATCATGTAGTAACCAAAAACATACATATATATTTATATTCCGGACTCTGACATTACTAATTCTGATATTTCTTAATTTCTTTTTTTTATGTTGTGGATTTATATTTCTAGATATTCCTGCACTGTTGGAGCTAGAAACATAAGCATTTCCTCTGCAAAATATGTGTTTGCGACCAATTCATTTGATATGATTTGATTTGAATACCACTGTAGCCTCAAAGTAATGTATAGAGAATGACTAAATTGAGAGCAGCATCTCATTTCCTACAGGCCCGTGTGGGGGTCCTATATCAGATTCCTCAATGACCCCAATTTTTCAAACACTGAATTGTGTCGCACTGTGACATTAATTGCATTTTGGAGTAAATCAAGGCCACAGTTGACTAGAGTTCATAAAACGCCCATGAAAGATGTACGGTGTAGCTGTTATCTAGCATGGTGCAGGCACATGTTCACACATGACACATGACACCTTGAGTAATCTGAGGGAGTTTGGATTTGGAAGAGGGTTATTTCAGTGAAATGCTTGATATTTCAGATTGACAGCTGTGATGAGCTCCTGTGCTGGGCCTGGCATCCATCTAAACCACAGGGGGTTGGTGGCACCTTAATTGGGGAGGAAGGGCTCGTGATAATGGCTGGAGTGGAATTAGTGTAATGGTATCAAATACATCAAACACATGGTTTGCTGACATTCAATTCGTTCTGTTCCAGCCATTATTATGAGCCGTACTCCCCTCAGCAGCCTCTATACTGATCTAAACCCAACTACCACAATTTCACGTCGCTTAGAGTTTTGTTTCAAAGAGCAAGTTTTGAATCATAACGAGCCCAGACTTTTGTGAGAGCTTTAGGTTTTATTTTATTTGTATTTTATTTTATTTAACCTTTATCCTTTACAGGATTGGTGGGTCCCCCGCGGGATGGTTAAGCTAACGTAGGCTAATGCGATTAGCATGAGGTTGTAAGTAACAATAAAATTTCCCAGGACATAGACATATCTGTTTCTATGTTGGTAGAAAGCTCAAATTCTTGTTAATCTAACTGCACTGTCCAATTTACAGTAGCTATTACAGTGAAATAATACCATGCTATTGTTTGAGGAGAGTGCACAGTGATGATGATAATAATAATAATAATAATAATAATAATAATAAACCAATTAGGCACATTTGGGCAGTCTTGATACAACATTTTGAACAGAAATGCAATGGTTCATTGGATCAGTCTAAAACTTTGCACATACACTGCTGCCATCTAATGGCCAAAATATAAATTATGCCCTGGCTGGAATAATACATTATGGCATTTCTCTTGCATTTCAAAGATGGGACAAAAAAAACACAAACACATGTTTTTTCATTGTATTATCTTTTACCAGATCTAATGTGTTATATTCTCCTGCATTCATTTCACATTTCCACAAACGTCAAAGGGTTTCCTTTCAAATGGTATCAACAATATGCATATCCTTGCTTCAGGTCCTGAGCTACAGGCAGTTAGATTTGGGTATGTCATTTTAGGAGAAAATTGAAAAAGAAGGGGCGGATCCCATTATTTAACTAGGCAAGTCAGTTAAGAACAAATTCTTATTTACAATAACAGCCTACGTATAGGCAAAAGTCCTCCTGCGGGGACGGGGGCTGGGATAAAAATAAATAAAGAATATAGGACAAAACACATATCACAACAAGGTCAAGGGTCAGTTTCTGAAATGATCAGTAAGTTTGTGGAGAGAAGGCTGTTGATAGGTAGACACGGGGTCATTCAGTCACCACTTGGTGAGAAAATAAAGACATGACCCAACATGACTGCAAAATCTTCTACAAATATTTGAGTTCCTCCTAGGTCTGTTTCCTGTGTCTGCATGAAGCATAACATTTAGGTTGGAGAGAAGGGAAGGTGACGGTGGGGCGTAACTCAGAGTTTGTTCCCATACAGTGTTTACGAAGCAGAGCAGATCCCATGAGCCAATTCCCACGTTAGCGCAACTAGTTGTACTGTAGTGGTTTGACAACCATCAGAAAGTATGGAACAAATTGAAGTTCTTGGACTTGTACTTTGCTTGGAAGACTATATAAATTCTTGCTTTTAGAATAAGTTATGCAATGTATTTGTGAATTGTAGGAATGATGGTCTACAGCAGTGGAGGCTGGTGGGAGGAGCTATATGAGATGGGCTCCTTGTAAAGGATGGAACGGAGTCAAACATGTGGTTTCCATATCTTTGATGTGTTTGATACTGTTCCATTTATTCTACTCCTTCCATTACAATGAGCCCATACTCCCATAGTTTAGGGCTATTTGAAATGACGGACGACAATTCCCAGAGAGGGGAGGGTTACTCTTTTAAATGTTGAGGTGGAATTCCCTCCTGTTGCCAAACCATGAGGAGGTGATTAGTCTGGAAGTTAGCAGCCTTTGATTTCCCCGAAACATGCCGTTTTCAGCATTTCAATATCTGAAAGTTCCCCGCAAGCACATTTTTCATTGACTGCTGCGAACATGCATACTAGTTGTAATGACGGCTCACACTGTGATAAGTGCCATTAGAACAGCAAAAGTGTCTCATGCTCAGGATTTGATGGGTAGTTAAACCTGTTGCAAGTCCCCCTCTCATCACCTTGTGTGGCCAAAAGAGCCATGAACTAAAATAACATCCTCACTGGAACACACAATCAGAACATTAAATTCAGAGTGATCCAAAATTAGATAAGGGGTAATACAGGAAATACTCAACCACATAAACAATGTTTTCATCAGCTTTTGAGAGTTATTTTTGTGATCATGTTAGCTTTCATATTAGATGCATTCCCTAATTGACTAAATATCCATCCACACCAGTGACTAAATTGCAGACTCTCAGTGTCACAAGTGTAGAGAGGACTGGGCAGGAAGCAGTCGCAGGTTTAGAACTACTGAATTTATTAAAGCACCACATATAAAAGCCGGACAAAACCTAAAGTGCAAAATAATAAAGTACTCAGGAAATAGTAGGAGAGATTCCTCTCAGGAAATATTTACAATGACCGACAAAGACAAATGACAGAGGGAGTATATATACAGTGATAGAGTGTGGATTGGAACCAGGTGTGTGTAATGATGACGAGACAAGTCCGGGGTTGATGAGTGAAGGGCATTTGCCAGCAGCAGGTTCGGCAGCAGCTAGAAGGCCGGCGACGCTGAACGTCTGAGCTGGACAGGAGGGCTGGACAAAGCGAAGGCTGGTGTGACAGTCACCAAGCAGAGATGATATTACAGTAACCAAACAGTGATGATAGTCACCAAGCAGTGATGATAGTCACCAAGCAGTGATGATAGTCACCAAACAGTGATTATATTAGTCACCAAACAGTGATGATATTAGTCACCAAGTAGTGATGATATTACAGTCACCAAGCAGTGATGACATTAGTCACCAAGCAGTGATGATATTAGTAGCAACCTGGTCGTAGACAGACATGTATTGATCTGGCTGCCCTGGGGTCCTCATACAGTACATGACCAAAGGTATGTCGACACCTGCCCATAGAACACCCCATTCCAAAATCATGGGCATTAATATGGAGTAAGTCCCCCCTTTGCTGCTATAACTGCCTCCACTCTTCTGGGAAGGCTTTCCACTAAATGTTGGAACATTGCTACGGGAACTTGCTGCGGGAACTTGCTTCCATTCAGCCACTAGAGCATCAGTGAAGTTGGGCACTGATATTGGCCGATTAGGCCTGGCTCGCAGTCGGCATTCCAATTCATCCCAAAGGTGTTCGATGGGATTGAGGTCAGGCCAGTCAAGTTTCCACACAGTTGGAAGCAAAGATTTGTCTAGAATGTCATTGTATGCTGCAGTGTTAAGATTTCCCTTCACTGGAACTAAGGGGCATAGCCCGAACCATGAAAAACAGCCCCAAACCATTATTCCTCCTTGACCAAACTTTACAGTTGGCACTATGCATTGGGGCAGGTAGCGTTCCCCTGACATCCGTCAAACCCAGATTCGTTCGTTGGACTGCCAGATGATGAAGAGTGAATTCCACGCGCTTCCACTGCTCCAGAGTACAATGGCGGCAAACTTTACACCACTCCTGCCAATGCTTGGATTGCACATGGTGATCTTAGGCTTCTGTGTGGCTGCTCAGCCATGGAAACCCATTTATTGAAGCTCTTGACGAACAGTTCTTGTGCTGACGTTGCTTCCAGAGGCAGTTTGGAACTCGGTAGTGAGTGTTGCAACTGAGGACAGACGCGCTTCAGCACTTGGCGGTCCTGTTTTGTGAGTTTGTAATCCCTTTAGCGTTGCTTGCTAGCTTGCTGGCTAGCTACAGAGGTTAGCTGGCTAATAAACTACACTAGTTAGCTACTACCATCCTTTTTTGTTGTGTTATTTTCATATGTAGCCTATTCCACCATTTATAGAATGTATACTGGCATTTGAATATAGCGCGGGAAAAGGGAATCAGGACACACTGGACATGGTAGACACATTCACATGTAGGTGTAGATGCATGACGTGTTCCGAATTCCATGATCAGAACTCTATGATCAGCATACTAAAGATGCATGAACTGTCAAGTCTAGACACAGCCTAAGAGAATGTGGGACAGGAATAAGAGGAGCTGGCTGGTGAGGCAGTGTTAGACGCTGAATCTGAGAAATAGTATTCTTAGCACAGTCCACCATGGCCTGACCTGTTTGTGTTTTCCTGGTGTAGTTTATGGATAGCAGCATGCACAAAGTGCAAAGGCTTTTGGCTTGATGCCAGGCTTTCATAGAAGGCTTTCGTAGTTTTATTCTTACTAGACTAGTACAGTGCTCTAGAATGGCCCTAGAATGGTAACCCTACACTATGTACATGGTTGTTTTTTCTTCATTAGCAACGGATACGATCCAAAGTTCTTCCTACACTCTTAGAAAAAAGGCTTCCTACAGGGGTTTTTCGGCTGTCCCCATAGGAAAACCCTTTTCGGTTTCAGGTATAATATTTTTGGTTCCAAGTAGAACTCTTTTGGGTTCCATGTAGAACCCTTTCCACATAGGGTTCTACATGGAACTCAAAAGGGTTCTACCTGGAACCAAAATGGGTGCCTCAAAGTGTTCTCTTATGGGGACAGCCGAAGAACCCTTTTAGGTTCTAGATAGCACCTTTTTTTCTTAGAGTATATAGTCAGGTCACATGGTCAGGAAAATCTTAAGGGCCCAACAACTCCTCCTTATTGTAGATTAACTTTGGCTGCAACTTCAGTCGAGCTACAGCACCAGGCCAACCCATCTCCAGACAACATATTTCCAACTGCCATCAATAGGATTCGATAGTTTAGTCTTTATGGGGATAGTTATTTGACTTCCTGTCTTCCCTCCACACTTTGAACACCAAACACAAAGCACACTCACTCTGTCTGCAGCCCTGAGGGAGGCATGTCAACATCTCTCATCCATGATAAATCACAGTGCAGCAAGAACCTGAACCTACACACAGCACAATAATGCTTTAATGAGCAAACAATGACAAAGTAAATCCTAGTTAATCCTTCTAGGTCTCAGCCTGCGTTCTCCTCCACTCCCACTGTGCTGCAGCCATTATCAGCTGAGAGTCCTACATGGCTGTTGTACGGCTTTAATACTACAGCTGACAGATCCATTCTTTTTGTTCTAGTGGTAAGGGGATATAATGGAAGGGTCTGGTGGGGTTGCTACCCATGCAACCTCGTAATCCTAACCCCTAGCTTCATGTCTACATCCCGGTTCAACCCTAGCCTTTACCCTAACTCTAATTTTCAAATGGACCACTTGTTTAGAGAAGCAAGACTTTAACACTGACAATGATGGTAACCTATTTCAAAGAATGGAATTGGTCCATCAGAGCACTGCAATGCAATGGCCTTTCTTCCAAACAGTCACATCAAACGCAAATGTATTCAATGAGGATTTATACTGAGGCTTGACGCAGCTCGTAGGTCAAATGTTCTCTTGAAAACAAAAACAGGCTAGATGAGATTACATGTGAGGGGAGTTGGCATTTCAAAACGATTCAGCTTTAATTTGCGAATGTGAAACGGCAGCATTTAGAAATGTTAATTCTTTCAGTGGGTGAGCACATAAATTGAGCACCGTATTATCGAGACTGTATCCTTCATTAGAAAGTAATTACTGAGTTCCAGCTCAGTGCACCACAGTGCTGGACCATGCAACGATAGACACACACACACACACAAACACACACACACACAGGGCCAACTCACTCAATTTGTATTCCTGCAGCCCCATATGTGCTTTAGAAAACTAATTAATTAACAAACTACCCATTTAATACCAGGTGTTTGCCATCTGCTGTGCATGATGTGTCCATTCACATGCTCATGTGTCCCTCTGCCAACCTGCCAAGGTGGATACAGTGCACTGTTAGATTAGAAAATACGAGTAGACCTCTGGGCAATTGTTGTGCACTATTGCCATCAATCTTGGGACATATTGGGACATACAAAGGTAATGAAGTGGTATTTTTTGCCTTTCTCCACCCAAACATCATAGAGAACATCTCTACAGTGTATGATCAAAATGAAAACAAATTGCCCCTGGTTCCTTGCATGCAAACAATGTAATGACAGTGTTGGGGAAGCTACTCTGAAAACATAGCTTACCAAGCACAGGAGGTTGGTGGCACCTTAATTGGGGAGAACTGGCTTGTGGTAATGACTGGAGCGGAATTAGTGTAATGGTATCAAATACATTCCAATCCATTGGCGCCGTTCCAGCCATTATTATAAACCGTCATCCCCTCAGCAGCCTCCACTGTTACCAAGCTACCAATGACTTCACACTGGAAGAACTTCAGCCACACTAAAGCTACCCTTATAAAATATATCGTTTACTGAGCTAAAGTTACTTTGAAAAGTAGTTCCCTACTTTCAAACAACTTCGCAGATTTAAAAAAAATGTAAATCTGAAATGTCATAGATTACAAATTACAGATCACTTTGGGGTCATATGTTAGCATAATGTGTAATTTAGCCTATTAAACACAAAAACTATGTTTCAAGTGAGAATTACGCAGGTCTGATACCGAAAATAAAAGGTAATTATTGCCTACTTCACCCATATTAAGGAGTGTGTAGTTCCAGTAGTAAGCAATAAAGTCATTATCTACTGAGAACACTACCTAGATTTAAAGTTAGGGTTCCACTACCACCAAGCTACGGAAACATTTAGTTAAATTACTACTTGAGCTACATGTAGTCCAACACTCCCCAACCCTGTGTGATGAATATACATGTTGATCTGTTGGGTATTTATTCATGCATCTGCACCATCCACCTGATAGTCTGTTAGGTCTGTGTTCTGTCATTTTAGAGATGACCTCCTTTTACTTTACCCTAGCTGTACTTTTAACAGGAAGATGCACGCAATCTATTTGATAAGATCTATCCTATTACCGAGTTACTGAAGGGATTACAAACTGTTTCTCAGCTGTGTAGCTGATGCAGGATATCATTAGTTCAGTTATAGGAACACCAGATTTGAATGACTGCCTGTGGCTGCAACAGATGCTGAAATTGGTCAAATACCAACCTGGTAACATAGTAAACGTACATTTGTCACCTTCCTTTTTAGTTAGATATGTTATATTTTATATGGTATGTATTCATTTGTGGATGTCCATCATCCATTTCTTTCAATATGTTACGAATTTGCAATACGCATGATATGTTCAAATTAAATCACATACACATGGTTAGCAGATGTTATTGCGAGTGTAGTGAAATGCTTGTGCTTCTAGTTCCGACAGTGCAGCAATATCAACAAGTAATCTAACAATTCCACAACAACTACCTAATGCACAAAAATCTAAGTAAAGGGATGGAATAAGAATATGTACATATAAATATATGGATGAGCAATGACCGAGCGGCATAGGCAAGATGCAGTAGATGGTATAAAATACAGTATATAAGTAGTTGCAAAGTAGCTAAAAAATAGTGAGTAGTTACAAAGATGCTAATTAGCTAAACTACAAAAATTGTCCCTAATGATTCGCACATGCAACCTTTGGATCGCTTAGAAGTTTGCATTATATGCCCACCCATCCTCCCTGACAAACCTTCCTCCTTTAATTTTTGGCAAAATATTAAGTAACCTTCCGTCTTACGTAACCATACCAAACGTATCATATCATACTAATTGGAGGCAGTGGCGTGTACAGAACATTTTGAATGGGGTGGTCAAGGTGAGGTACAGACCCAGTTTAGAGGGGCCATAACATTCTGATTGTATATAATGGTATCAGCATACAGCAGTAAATTAACTTGAAAATACCATCCAGAGAGCAAATTATACCGTGACATTCGGGGGTCTCCATGTTTTTACAGGACCTCCTATGTTTTTTAAATATGCTTTATGGTAAAAACATGTCATTATTTTTATATATTTTTTTTTATTAAGGGGTAGATCAGCCCTAATATTGTAGATGAATTGTGGGTTCTATCAATGTAATTGTCGGCATCATTTCCAATTCCCCATATATTTAAAAAAATATTTTTTTATTAAATATTTTTTCAATTTGTATTATTTTCCTCTAACCCTACCACCCCTCCTGTAATTTGAGTAAACTAATGGACAACAATATTTAGGCTTCTACTTCCTGCTTATACATATTATATACATTTTATGGACACAGTATATTTGACATTAGTTCTCTTTTTTAAATTTGTTTTTAGTCCCACTCTTCAGCTACCCTCAACCCCACCCATATATCTCTGAAAACCATCTAGTTTTGATTTTTAATTGCTATATATTTTGCAACTGTGCTGTAATGTTTCACAAAAGTTCTGAAACTTTTTATTCTCATAGTTTCTACAGTTTGTAAATTAAAGATGACAATTTTTACCCAGAATATTATTATTATTATTATTTATAACTGTAAAAATGCATTACCTTTTAATGTGTCATGAACACAACCAGTCATGATATTTTCATCTGATTGTCAAACAAATCTCTTCAAAAAGTAGGTTACATTTGTCTACTCCAGAATAGGTCCAGCATCCGAACAGTGCAATGTGCACTGGCATTTGAATAGGAAGGGACATCTATTACAAACACGGGCTCCTGAGTGGCGCAGCGGTCTAATGCACTGTATCTCAGTGCAAGTGGTGTCACTACAGTCCCTGGTTTGAATCCAGGCTGTATCACATCTGGCTGTAATTGGGAGTCCCATAGGGCCCAGTGTTGTCTGGGTTTGGCTGGGGTAGGCCGTCATTGTAAATAAGAATTTGATCTTGTCTAGTTAAATAAAGGTTAAATAAAAATGTATGTAAAATGTGTAATGACATTCAGCCTACAAAGTGATGTGTATTCATGGATGCCAAGGAAAGCCAGGCTTCCCCAAAGATAAGAATGTCTAAAATTGTTTCTCATTCGTGTCTATTCTTGTTTCATAGTTGTCCTTCAGAAGGCTGAATCTATTTCACCAGAGAAAGCATCCTTCAGGAGGCTGAGTCTATTTCACCAGAGAAAGCATCCTTCAGGAGGCTGAGTCTATTTCACCAGAGAAAGCATCCTTCAGGAGGCTGAATCTATTTCACCAGAGAAAGCATCCTTCAGGAGGCTGAATCTATTTCACCAGAGAAAGCATCCTTCAGGAGGCTGAATCTATTTCACCAGAGAAAGCATCCTTCAGGAGGCTGAGTCTATTTCACCAGAGAAAGCATCCTTCAGGAGGCTGAATCTATTTCACCAGAGAAAGCATCCTTCAGGAGGCTGAGTCTATTTCACCAGAGAAAGCATCCTTCAGGAGGCTGAATCTATTTCACCAGAGAAAGCATCCTTCAGGAGGCTGAATCTATTTCACCAGAGAAAGCATCCTTCAGGAGGATGAATCTATTTCACCAGAGAAAGCATCCTTCAGGAGGCTGAATCTATTTCACCAGAGAAAGCATCCTTCAGAAGGCTGAATCTATTTCACCAGAGAAAGCATCCTTCAGGAGGCTGAATCTATTTCACCAGAGAAAGCATCCTTCAGGAGGCTGAATCTATTTCACCAGAGAAAGCATCCTTCAGGAGGATGAATCTATTTCACCAGAGAAAGCATCAGAGTGAGGAAAACAGCGCCCCTCTATCTTGCTATCTGTAGCCTATGTACAGGTATCTGATACTGTCTGGCTAAAAATAATATGACATGTCATACTCTTTTAGGCCAGACAATAATATTTTGGGCAGCATCAGATACACTACTAAGACAGAGGGGAGCTGTTTCGCTTGCTCGGATGCTTTTTCCGGTGAGATTGATGAGTGAGTCTTGCTGTCGGTGCGCGACTTGGTCAAAGTTATCAATATATTTAGAGACGACCAATCAGATCTTGGGGGGGTTGGTATATACACCCCCTTGACACACAGCTGGATGGGATTGGAGGGAAATCCAATTCACGTTTACTATGTTACGTCTAGTCTTTGAGACAAGGCTGAAAATACTAATGAAAACAGATCAGTCCAGGTGTTCCATTTCCTGTAAAAATCAGTGGACCTATTGGTGCACATCCGTAACTGTAATAAGTATAGTTCCCATAATAAAAGCCATACTCATATGCTTACCACTTAAGTCCCTATGCATAGTCTCCATGGTCCTGCTCCAACCTGTGTCTTGGTTCTGATTAGTCTGATTAGTCCCATGTGCACCTGGTAATGATAAGGAACAGGGGAATGGCCCTTTAACAGAACTAGAAGTTGCCACAGACCCAAATTGAACCTACCTTCCCTGGAAGATTGAGAGTGCGTCCTAAATGGCACCCAATTCCCTACATGGTGCCCTGTGAGCACTGGTCAAAAGTAGTGCCCTACATAGTGCCCTATGGGTCCTGGTCAAAAGTAGTTCCCTATATAGTGCCCTATGGGTCCTGGTCAAAAGTAGTGTCCTACATAGGGAATAGGGTGCCATTTGGGATGCAGACTGAGGGAAATGCTCTCTTATATGCCGCTCTGCCGTGGGAAAGTCTAGAGCTTCATGATTCTTTAATTACATTTTTATGTTCTGGAGGTTCTGGCACAAGAGGTTTCCATTTCTGAAGACCTTTGTCTCAGATGTACAGGGTGTTTACAGACGGGTATTTCACACCGAGAGTTGACTTGGCCAAACCGATCAAATGATACAAAGTTCTGGCCGAATCTCTTTGAGGAATGATACAATATTTATCTTCTTAGCTTCCTGGTTCATGACTCTTAAATTGAAAGATTTTCTCTTATGAGAAGTCAGCCGGTTGAGTACTTTACAATATTCTCACAAATTGAGTGTAAAGGCTGTAGAATGGTTGATTGACCGATTGCACTAATCCAAGTTAATCCTAGACACAGATCATTTGCTTGAGTAAGGTTGAGACAATACTATCTCCGCACAGACGAGGCTTAGATCAGATTTCATAACTCATCATTGTCATTACAGGTCATGTGGGATTGCCTTTTAACTGAGGCAGCAAATTTCACATGTGAATATGTGGAATGCTTGTGATGACAGGCTGATTGTAATTTGATTATCAGACACTTATGTCTGTCCTTTCAGCTTTGAAAAAAAAACTGCTCAATGATGTAAAGATGAAATATTTCAATTTTGACTTTGTCCAATGACTCATCCCTAAAAGAGGCAACGAGGCATGGACGAGCATGATCAGCCTCATTCCATCCAGCCCTATTGTTAGCTAAGCCCCATAGCAGAAGTCTGTTTGAGTGGACAGCGTATCTTTAGCTAAAGCACCTTAAACACTTAGATTACCGCTGTCTGAATAATTCAGATGAGCTCACTTAATCCCCCATCCTCGACCAAACATTCTCCTACGAGAGTCATGTAGCACGTCATGTCCTCATTATTTCAGAAACACAGAACATGGACAGCCCCAAGGTCATTATAATGGACAGAAAGAACAAGATGAAGAATGAGAGGAGTGTGAATTAGAATGAGAGAGAGAGAGAGGGAGAGGGAGAGGGAGAGACGGAGTGAGAGACAGAGACGGAGTGAGAGACAGAGACGGAGTGAGAGACAGAGACGGAGTGAGAGACAGAGACGGAGTGAGAGACAGAGACGGAGTGAGAGACAGAGACGGAGTGAGAGACAGAGACAGAGACAGAGGGAGTGAGAGATAACCTTTATTGGGTCTGGGAACCCATAACACAATAAACACTCAAACAAATGTTCCTCCACAGTAACTAAACACAACAGCCTCTGAATACCCCATATGCTCATAAACAGCCCAATGTTGTTAACCAGTTTGTAATAGGCAAACTCAACCCTCAGTCTTGCTGCCAACATCCCCTCCAGCATGCCCACCACGTCTACAGACCGCTGTCCCCGAATACTGTTAGTTTGTGTCTTCCGAATTTCTAATTTAGCTGCCCCTGACACAAAGTTAATCAAGAGAACTACACACCTTCGACTAAACTTGTACTTTGGCCCATATATAAACAGTTGGAAAGAGAAAACCTCTCCCAGAGCTGAGAACCAACTAGTGATCAGGTCAATCATCCCGACCAACCGGGGACACTGTAAGAATAGATGTGCCCGAGTTTCAGACTCAGCACAGAATGGACACCCCTCCTCCCCCAGTAGGATCCAGGTGTACCAGATGCATGTTGGTGGCTATGTATTATCCTCCATTGGAGGTCAGCTGTCCTCTTTTCAATAGGCAGTTTAAATAAAGACCACCAACACTCTGTTGAGGAGGCACCTGGACCAATCACAACCGCGCACCTCGTTGATTTTACCCCTTCCAGGGAAGAAGCACGGGACACTTTTACACATATTATTTACATAGCCTTCTTTCCCTCCGCCGTGAACTCCCCTAGCTCCAGGGTATGGAAGGAAAGCAGCATCCTCATTTCTTCCTCTAATGCCCCCACCGCAGCACTAACATTCAACGCAGGGAACACATCATCCAGACCCTCCATCCACTGATCACAATTGGAAGTATCAGTCACATTCTGCCGATGAAGTACTGGCAAGTAATCACAGACCTCAGCAACGACCTTCCTCAGTAGGCGAGATGATCGGATCCCCACTCTTTCTCCCAGCTCTCCCAGCTCCTGCTCCGCATCAGATGACCCAGCTTGGTACACCCCACACCTAACAGGCATGAACGTAGGCTGGCTGAACCCAGAGCACTGGACTGGGTGACAGTATTATAAAAAAAGAGTCTCTTCAGAAAGCCACATCCCTGGTGGCATGCCGGCCTTACGGGACATGTCCAAAACTCTCCAAGCCTGCATAACAGACTCATAGAATGGAGTCAGGCCAGACAAACCCCCCTCTGGCCTTATGAGGAAAAGGTTCTTGTCTAAGCCCAAACAGCCCGCTCTCCTCATTAATGTATAGGTTGTGTCGACCCAGCTAGAACCGTCACTGTACAACAGTCTCTGGGCTGCTTGAAGCCGGGAAAGCCATTATCCTAGAAGAAATGTCCACCAGGCCTTGCCCATCCTACAGGGCTGCAGCTTTAATCCAATGTTGTCCAGACCAGAAGAAATTGACAAGGATTCTCTCTTGTATCAGACCCACAGTGGCTATAAAATCATTAGTCTGTGCCACAGGGTAGAGACAGCTAGGTTATTAGCTACCAGTACCCTTCCCCTATAAGACAGCTGGGGTAGCACCCATTTCCACCTAGACGATCTGGCACACACCTTCTCCACTACACCCTCCCAGTTCTTTATTTGAAAGACATCGGAACCTAGAAAAAAAACATCCATGTGTATCTGTGTGTGTCCATGTGTCTCTGTGTTTGTGTCCATGTGTATCTGTGTGTGTCCATGTGTCTCTGTGTTTGTGTCCATGTGTCTCTGTGTGTGTGTCCACGCGTCTTTGTGTGTGTCCATGTGTCTCTGTGTGTGTGTCCATGCGTCTCTGTGTGTGTCCATGCGTCTCTGTGTGTGTCCATGCGTCTCTGTGTGTGTCCATGTGTCTCTGTGTGTGTCCATGCGTCTCTGTGTTTGTGTCCATGCGTCTCTGTGTGTGTGTCCATGCATCTCTGTGTGTGTCCATGTGTCTCTGTGTTTGTGTCCATGCGTCTCTGTGTGTGTCCATGCGTCTCTGTGTGTGTGTCCATGCGTCTCTGTGTGTGTCCATGCGTCTCTGTGTGTGTCCATGCGTCTCTGTGTGTGTGTCCATGCATCTCTGTGTGTGTCCATGCGTCTCTGTGTGTGTCCATGCGTCTCTGTGTGTGTCCATGCGTCTCTGTGTGTGTGTCCATGCGTCTCTGTGTGTGTGTCCATGCGTCTCTGTGTGTGTGTCCATGCGTCTCTGTGTGTGTGTCCATGCGTCTCTGTGTGTGTGTCCATGCGTCTCTGTGTGTGTGTCCATGCATCTCTGTGTGTGCCCATGCGTCTCTGTGTGTGTCCATGCGTCTCTGTGTGTGTCCATGCGTCTCTGTGTGTGTCCATGCGTCTCTGTGTGTGTGTCCATGCGTCTCTGTGTGTGTCCATGTGTCTCTGTGTGTGTCCATGCGTCTCTGTGTGTGTCCATGCGTCTCTGTGTGTGTCCATGTGTCTCTGTGTGTGTGTCCATGCGTCTCTGTGTGTGTCCATGTGTCTCTGTGTGTGTGTCCATGCGTCTCTGTGTGTGTCCATGCGTCTCTGTGTGTGTCCATGCGTCTCTGTGTGTGTCCATGCGTCTCTGTGTGTGTCCATGCGTCTCTGTGTGTGTCCATGTGTCTCTGTGTGTGTATGTCCATGCGTCTCTGTTTGTGTCCATGTGTCTCTGTGTGTGTGTGTCCATGTGTCTCTGTGTTTGTGTCCATGTGTCCATGTGTCCATGTGTCCATGTGTCCATGTGTCCATGCATCTCTGTGTGTGTCCATGCGTCTCTGTGTGTGTGAGTCCATGCGTCTCTGTGTGTGTGTCCATGCATCTCTGTGTGTGTCCATGCGTCTCTGTGTGTGTCCATGCGTCTCTGTGTGTGTCCATGCGTCTCTGTGTGTGTCCATGCGTCTCTGTGTGTGTCCATGCGTCTCTGTGTGTGTCCATGCATCTCTGTGTGTGTGTCCATGTGTCTCTGTGTGTGTGTCCATGTGTCTCTTTGTTTGTGTCCAATGCGTCTCTGTGTGTGTGTCCATGTGTCTCTGTGTTTGTGTCCATGTGTCTCTGTGTGTGTGTCCATGCGTCTCTGTGTGTGTCCATGTGTCTCTGTGTTTGTGTCCATGTGTCTCTGTGTGTGTGTCCATGCGTCTCTGTGTGTGTCCATGTGTCTCTGTGTTTGTGTCCATGCGTCTCTGTGTGTGTCCATGCGTCTCTGTGTGTGTCCATGTGTCTCTGTGTTTGTGTCCATGCGTCTCTGTGTGTGTCCATGCGTCTCTGTGTGTGTCCATGTGTCTCTGTGTGTGTCCATGTGTCTCTGTGTGTGTCCATGCGTCTCTGTGTGTGTCCATGCGTCTCTGTGTTTGTGTCCATGCGTTTCTGTGTTTGTGTCCAAGTGTCTCTGTGTTTGTGTCCATGCGTCTCTGTGTGTGTCCATGTGTCTCTGTGTTTGTGTCCATGCGTCTCTGTTTGTGTCCATGTGTCTCTGTGTTTGTGTCCATGCGTCTCTGTGTGTGTCCATGCGTCTCTGTGTTTGTGTCCATGTGTCTCTGTGTGTGTCCATGCGTCTCTGTGTGTGTCCATGTGTCTCTGTGTGTGTCCATGTGTCTCTGTGTTTGTGTCCATGCGTCTCTGTGTGTGTCCATGTGTCTCTGTGTGTGTGTGTGTGTCCATGCGTTTCTGTGTGTGTGTCCATGCGTCTCTGTGTGTGACCATGCGTCTCTGTGTGTGTCCATATGTCTCTGTGTTTGTGTCCATGCGTCTCTGTGTGTGTCCATGTGTCTCTGTGTGTGTCCATGTGTCTCTGTGTTTGTGTCCATGCGTCTCTGTGTTTGTGTCCATGCGTCTCTGTGTTTGTGTCCATGCGTCTCTGTGTTTGTGTCCATGCGTCTCTGTGTTTGTGTCCATGCGTCTCTGTGTTTGTGTCCATGCGTCTCTGTGTTTGTGTCCATGTGTCTCTGTGTGTGTCCATGTGTCTCTGTGTGTGTCCATGCGTCTCTGTGTGTGTCCATGCGTCTCTGTGTGTGTCCATGCGTCTCTGTGTGTGTCCATGCGTCTCTGTGTTTGTGTCCATGCGTCTCTGTGTGTGTCCATGTGTCTCTGTGTGTGTCCATGTGTCTCTGTGTTTGTGTCCATGCGTCTCTGTGTGTGTCCATGCGTCTCTGTGTGTGTCCATGTGTCTCTGTGTGTGTGTGTGTCCATGCGTTTCTGTGTGTGTGTCCATGCGTCTCTGTGTGTGACCATGCGTCTCTGTGTGTGTCCATATGTCTCTGTGTTTGTGTCCATGCGTCTCTGTATGTGTCCATGTGTCTCTGTGTGTGTCCATGTGTCTCTGTGTGTGTCCATGCGTCTCTGTGTTTGTGTCCATGCGTCTCTGTGTTTGTGTCCATGCGTCTCTGTGTTTGTGTCCATGCGTCTCTGTGTGTGTCCATGCGTCTCTGTGTGTGTCCATGTGTCTCTGTGTGTGTCCATGTGTCTCTGTGTGTGTCCATGTGTCTCTGTGTGTGTCCATGCGTCTCTGTGTGTGTCCATGCGTCTCTGTGTGTGTCCATGTGTCTCTGTGTTTGTGTCCATGCGTCTCTGTGTTTGTGTCCATGCGTCTCTGTGTTTGTGTCCATGTGTCTCTGTGTTTGTGTCCATGCGTCTCTGTGTTTGTGTCCATGCGTCTCTGTGTTTGTGTCCATATGTCTCTGTGTGTGTGTCCATATGTCTGTGTGTGTCCATATGTCTCTGTGTGTGTCCATATGTCTCTGTGTGTGTCCATATGTCTCTGTGTGTGTCCATATGTCTCTGTGTGTGTCCATATGTCTCTGTGTGTGTCCATGCGTCTCTGTGTGTGTCCATGTGTCTCTGTGTTTGTGTCCATGCGTCTCTGTGTGTGTCCATGCGTCTCTGTGTGTGTGTCCATGCGTCTCTGTGTGTGTGTTGTTGCATCTCTGTGTGTGTCCATGTGTCTCTGTGTGTGTCCATGCGTCTCTGTGTTTGTGTCCATGTGTCTCTGTGTGTGTGTGTCGTTGTGTCTCTGTGTGTGTCCATGTGTCTCTGTGTGTGTGTCCATGCGTCTCTGTGTGTGTGTCCATGCGTCTCTGTGTTTGTGTCCATGCGTCTCTGTGTGTGTGTCCATGTGTCTCTGTGTTTGTGTCCATGTGTCCATGTATCCATGTGTCCATGTGTCCATGCGTCTCTGTGTGTGTCCATGCGTCTCTGTGTGTGTCCATGTGTCTCTGTGTGTGTCCATGCGTCTCTGTGTGTGTCCATGCGTCTCTGTGTGTGTCCATGTGTCTCTGTGTGTGTATGTCCATGCGTCTCTGTTTGTGTCCATGTGTCTCTGTGTGTGTGTGTCCATGTGTCTCTGTGTTTGTGTCCATGTGTCCATGTGTCCATGTGTCCATGCGTCTCTGTGTGTGTCCATGCGTCTCTGTGTGTGTCCATGCGTCTCTGTGTGTGTGTCCATGTGTCTCTGTGTGTGTCCATGCGTCTCTGTGTGTGTCCATGCGTCTCTGTGTGTGTCCATGCATCTCTGTGTGTGTCCATGCATCTCTGTGTGTGTGAGTCCATGCGTCTCTGTGTGTGTGTCCATGCATCTCTGTGTGTGTCCATGCATCTCTGTGTGTGTCCATGCGTCTCTGTGTGTGTCCATGCGTCTCTGTGTGTGTCCATGCGTCTCTGTGTGTGTCCATGCATCTCTGTGTGTGTGTCCATGTGTCTCTGTCTTTGTGTCCAATGCGTCTCTGTGTGTGTGTCCATGTGTCTCTGTGTTTGTGTCCATGTGTCTCTGTGTGTGTGTCCATGCGTCTCTGTGTGTGTCCATGTGTCTCTGTGTTTGTGTCCATGTGTCTCTGTGTGTGTGTCCATGCGTCTCTGTGTGTGTCCATGTGTCTCTGTGTTTGTGTCCATGCATCTCTGTGTGTGTCCATGCGTCTCTGTGTGTGTCCCTGTGTCTCTGTGTTTGTGTCCATGCGTCTCTGTGTGTGACCATGCGTCTCTGTGTGTGTCCATGTGTCTCTGTGTTTGTGTCCATGCGTCTCTGTGTGTGTCCATGTGTCTCTGTGTTTGTGTCCATGCGTCTCTGTGTGTGTCCATGCGTCTCTGTGTTTGTGTCCATGCGTCTCTGTGTGTGTGTCCATGCGTCTCTGTGTGTGACCATGCGTCTCTGTGTGTGTCCATATGTCTCTGTGTTTGTGTCCATGCGTCTCTGTATGTGTCCATGTGTCTCTGTGTGTGTCCATGTGTCTCTGTGTGTGTCCATGTGTCTCTGTGTGTGTCCATGCGTCTCTGTGTTTGTGTCCATGCGTCTCTGTGTTTGTGTCCATGCGTCTCTGTGTTTGTGTCCATGCGTCTCTGTGTGTGTCCATGCGTCTCTGTGTGTGACCATGTGTCTCTGTGTGTGTGTCCATGCGTCTCTGTGTGTGTGTCCATGCGTCTCTGTGTGTGTGTTGTTGCATCTCTGTGTGTGTGTGTCGTTGCGTCTCTGTGTGTGTCCATGTGTCTCTGTGTGTGTCCATGTGTCTCTGTGTGTGTCCATGCGTCTCTGTGTGTGTCCATGTGTCTCTGTGTGTGTCCATGTGTCTCTGTGTGTGTCCATGTGTCTCTGTGTGTGTCCATGCGTCTCTGTGTGTGTCCATGCGTCTCTGTGTGTGACCATGCATCTCTGTGTGTGTGTCCATGCGTCTCTGTGTGTGTGTCCATGCGTCTCTGTGTGTGTGTTGTTGCATCTATGTGTGTGTCCATGTGTCTCTGTGTGTGTCCATGTGTCTCTGTGTTTGTGTCCATGCGTCTCTGTGTGTGTGTCCATGCGTCTCTGTGTTTGTGTCCATGCGTCTCTGTGTGTGTGTCCATGTGTCTCTGTGTTTGTGTCCATGTGTCCATGTATCCATGTGTCCATGTGTCCATGCGTCTCTGTGTGTGTCCATGCGTCTCTGTGTGTGTGTCCATGTGTCTCTGTGTGTGTCCATGCGTCTCTGTGTGTGTCCATGTGTCTCTGTGTGTGTCCATGTGTCTCTGTGTGTGTATGTCCATGCGTCTCTGTTTGTGTCCATGTGTCTCTGTGTGTGTATGTCCATGTGTCTCTGTGTTTGTGTCCATGTGTCCATGTGTCCATGCGTCTCTGTGTGTGTCCATGCGTCTCTGTGTGTGCCCATGCGTCTCTGTGTGTGTCCATGCGTCTCTGTGTGTGTGTCCATGCGTCTCTGTGTGTGTCCATGTGTCTCTGTGTGTGTGTCCATGCGTCTCTGTGTGTGTGTCCATGCGTCTCTGTGTGTGTGTCCATGCGTCTCTGTGTGTGTGTCCATGCGTCTCTGTGTGTGTGTCCATGCGTCTCTGTGTGTGTGTCCATGCGTCTCTGTGTGTGTGCTGTTGCGTCTCTCTGTGTGTGTTGTTGCATCTGTGTGTGTGTGTCGTTGCGTCTATCTCTCTGTGTGTGTGTGTTGTTGCGTCTGTCTCTGTGTGTGTGTGTGTGTCGTTGCGTCTCTGTGTGTGTGTGTGTGTGTGTGTGTCGTTGCGTCTGTGTGTGTGTGTGTCTGTAAGTCGTTGTGTCTCTGTGTGTGTGTGTGTCCTTGCATCTCTGTGTGTGTGTCGTTGCGTCTGTGTGTGTGTGTGTGTCGTTGCGTCTGTGTGTTTGTTGTTACGCCTCTGTGTGTGTGTGTGTGTGTGTGTGTGTGTGTGTGTGTGTGTGTGTGTGTGTGTGTGTGTGTGTGTGTGTGTGTGTGTGTGTGTGTGTGTATGGATGCATCTCTGTGTGTGTGTTGTTACGTCTCTGTGTGTGTGTTGTTACGTCTCTGTGTGTGTGTTGTTACGTCTCTGTGTGTGTGTTGTTACGTCTCTGTGTGTGTGTTGTTACGTCTCTGTGTGTGTGTTGTTACGTCTCTGTGTGTGTGTTGTTACGTCTCTGTGTGTGTGTTGTTACGTCTCTGTGTGTGTGTTGTTACGTCTCTGTGTGTGTGTTGTTACGTCTCTGTGTGTGTTGTTACGTCTCTGTGTGTGTGTTGTTACGTCTCTGTGTGTGTGTTGTTACGTCTCTGTGTGTGTGTTGTTACGTCTCTGTGTGTGTGTTGTTACGTCTCTGTGTGTGTTGTTACGTCTCTGCGTGTGTGTTCATGCTTGTGTGTGATTCTTTAATAATGTGTCTGGCGCGCTGACAGCACATGCGTTCTCACACAGCCAGATGAAATGTACATTTTCTCCATCAGTGACAAAGAAAGACCCTGACTGGGTTAGTGATGTAAATACCCAAACAGACAGCTGAATATTTCTACCACAACCCTGCTCTTCATTCACAGTGGGAGCAACATGCAAATCTGGATACAAAATTGCACAGACACACACACACACACACACACACACACACACACACACACACACACACACACACACACACACACACACACACACACACACACACACACACACACACACACACACACACACACACACACACACACACACACACACACACACCTCTGGGACTGTCACGTCCAAGCCACATAATTCTGTAGTCTGCCCTTGTCAGAATACGGGTCACCCCTCTTTGTCATTCAGTTCAGTTTTTGTCACATTAAAACCAGACACATCTAGTAAGTTCTAAACCTCACACCCTCTGATCTGGTTTGTCTGGCCTGTTTTATTATTACTGTAATGACATAGCTGGAACTGAACCTGGCTGGAGAGTATGGCAGATCACATTCGCCATGGGTGAGAGGCAGAGCCATTCATCTCGAATTGCATTTTTTTTTGTCACTGGCCTACCTACAATGCCCCAAAATGTCAAAGTGGAATTATGTTTTTCAAACTTTTTACAAATGAATAAAAAATGTAAATCTGAAATGTCTTTAGTTAATAAGTATTCAACCCCTTAGTTATGGTACGCCTAAATAAGTTCAGGAGTAAATATTTGATTAACTAGTTACATAATAAGTTGCATGGACTCTGTGTGCAATAGTAGTGTCTAACACGATTTTTGAATGACTACCTCATCTCTGTATCCCACACATATAATTATCTGTAAGGTCCCTCAGTCGAGCAGTGAATTTCAACCACAGATTCAACCACAAAGACCAGGGAGGTTTTCTAAGGCCTCGCAAAGGAGGGCACCTATTGTTCTAAAAAAAAAAGATGACATTAAATATCCCTTTGAGCATGTTGTAGTTATTAATTACACTCTGGATCGTGTATCAATACACACATTCACTACAAAGATGTAGGGGTCCTTCCTAACTCAGTTGCCGGAGAGGAAGGACACTGCTCAGGGATTTCTCCATGAGGCCAATTTTCACACCCTGACCTTAGTTTTCTATATTTTCTGTATTATTTTGATCAGGTCTCTGTGACTCTCTAGGGTGTGATGTTGAGTGGGTATGTGTGTTTTTGTCTTGTCTAGGGTTTTTGTTTATCTATGGGGATTTTTGTATGTCTAGGTAATGTAGGTTTATGGTGGCCTGAATTGGTTCCCAATCAGAGGCAGCTGTTTGTCATTGTCTCTGATTGGGGATCCTATTTAGGTTGCCATTTTCCATTTTGGTTTTGTTTGTCTATGTGGAGTTGCATGTCAGCACTCGTTGTATTAGCTTCACGTCCGTTTTTGTTGTTGTTTTGTTAGTTGTTCAGTGATCTTCCTTTAATTAAAGAAGAATGTATTCACATCACGCTGCGCCTTGGTCTCCTCTTTTTGACGGACGTGACACCAATGGTGACTTTAAAACAGTTACAGAGTTTAATGGCTGTGATAGGAAAAAACTGAGGATGGATCAACAGCTTTGTAGTTACTCCACAATACTAACCTAATTGATGGAGTGGAAAGGAGGAAGCTTGTGCAAAATACACATATTACAAAACATGCATCCTGTTTACAACAAGGCACTAAAGTGATACTGCTAAAAATGTGGCAAAACAATAAACTTTTGTCCTGAATACAAAGTTTTATGTTTGGGGCAAATCCAATGCAACACATTGCTGAGTACCACTCTCCATATTTTCAAGCATACAGTAGTGGTGACTGCATCATGTTATTGGTTCAAACCTGGTTCAGCCTGCTTTCCACCAGACACTGGGAGATGAATTCACCTTTCTACACAACAATAACCTAAAACACATGGCTGAATTAACACTGGAGTTGCTTACCAAGAGGACAGTGAATGTTCCTGAGTGGCCAAGTTACAGTTTTTATCTAAATCAGCTTGAAAATATACGGCAACCCTTTAAAATGTTTGTCTAGCAATTTGACAGAGTTTGAAGAATTTTTATAATAATAATGGCCCAATATTGTATGTACAGTCCAGGTGTGCAAAGCTCTTAGAGACTTACCCAAAAAGACGCACAGCTGTAATCACTGCCAAAGGTGATTGTAACATGTATTGACTCAGGGGCATGAATACTTATGTAAATTAGATAGTTCTGTATTTCATTTTCAATAAATCTGCTAAAAACATGTTTTCACTTTGTCATTATGGGGTATTGCGTGTAGATGGCTGAGATTTTTATTTAATTGAATCCATTTTAAATTCAGCCTGTAACACAACAGAATGTGTAATAAGTCAAGGGGTAGGAATACTTTCTGAAGGCTCTGTGTATGCCGCTCGCTGGGTATACTAGACTGACACATAAAACAAGCAACATAGACTGTGCTCCAGCAGGTGGAATCGAGTAAAGATATATGCCGTGTGTTGTTATGAAGAATTGTGCTGAATCAAATGCCATGTATTTTATATTACCTAAATGTACAGTAGTCTAGTTCGCTGGGTGCAATACAGTAGCCTGAAACTGCAGTAGTCCTCTTTTATGTCTGTTTTGACCTGTTTTAATTACTGTACATTAGGACTCTCGCCTACAGAAAAGCTTAGGTTTCTATTAAAAAATGAATTAACCAACCTTGAGTACAATGAACTTGAGGGCTTTTTGTGTCGAGGTCCCTTGAGAAGCAACTAACCATTGTCTGAATTTAGCTTCATCATCAGAAGAGTGTTATAACAGTTTTTTTTTGGGGGGGGGGGGGGGGGGGGTCGTTTGAGGTGAAGAATATTGTGGCAAACCTCTTCAAGGTTATGAGCATTTGTCACAAATTAAGTGGGAAACTGTCACCAAATTACCCCAGAATGAGAGTTCTTTCGAACAGGACAGTACCTGTGTGTTTGTCTCTCCGTCCTGGTCCACCCAGGTCGTAGGCAAGGTCAAGGATAGCAGGGTTCGGTACACGAATCGGGTTCTCAGTAGGTCCAGGTCCAAACGCCAACAGGTAAGTCCAAAACAGTCCAGCTCATACACAGTAAATCCAGCCAATATCTATTGTCTCTTTCTCTATGGTTCACAGATCCTTCCAGCCCTCACTTCCTCTTCCTGGTTTTTCTTGACCCTTTATCTGTGTGTTGGCTCCACCTTCTGAGGGTTCCCCTTGCTTCTGGGACTTGTAGTTTTGGCAGTCGGCCATTTTGTGATCTGTAGTTCTGATCGGGGTGGCCATTTTAGTGATCGGGCAGAGCCCGTTTATTAGTTCTGCTCTCACATATCTGCCATTTATCACTCGACCCCCTTCTTTGCCACAATATGAATATATAAATTCTAAGAATTGTTAAAGATTACCTGTCTCAAGACAATATTTCTGTGTGAACATTCATTAACACATCTCGCTTTTTCAATTTTCTTCATCATCTTCTATAGCCCAGTTTTGCACAAGGTGTAACAAAGGAAGTTGACATATAGAGAGAAGCTGTGAGGCTGAAATGGTTCCTGACAGGCTCATTTGGCTCAGATGGACAGTTTACCTCTATCTCTGGCAAGGTCATCCAACAGCCCGCTGGGTAATGCTATGAATTTAGCCTCACCGCGTTTCAAATGGGAAAATACATGTCTGTCTCTACTGTGTGGTTGTGGTCCAAAGAAAGGGTTAATGGTTAGTGCAGCACTCACCTTGAATAATTGCTTTGGACTGTTATGGCATCTGTATTAACCTGTAATATTGATCCTGATGTTGTGCTGGTGAGATAACCATGTGTTTATACTGGTAGACTGCAGAAAGATGTTATTTACCATGATTATAGCTATGATTACACAGTATGCTGAAGGACGGGTAAAACAAGTGAGGGAAACCAACAAATGCCACTGATTTATATAATCCAGATATTTGGGGGAGGTTTAAAGGGTTGCAAAATAATCCTCACCCTCTTAAAATGTTGTTTTTGTTTTTAATATAAAATGTTGTTTTTGTTTTTAATATAAAACAAACATACGCCAACAAAAAAACATTCTTAAACTGGCTCCTATCGAACAGAACAATGACTTTGTTTGCATCCGTGATCAAACAGAGTTTTCCTGGAATGTCTGTTTAATCTCAACAGGAAGGGCTGGGACTGAATGGTGGACGTACTGTACGTTGAGATGGAAATGTCATCTGTCCTCCTCTGTGCTAAAGTTGAAACCTGGTACCTGTCCAAAATGGCACCCTTTTCCCTACATAGTGCACTACTTTTGACCAGGGCCCATAGGGAATAGGGTGCCAGTGGGGACTCAGTCTAGGGCTGGTTTTGTAGTCCTTGTCCTCCCCCATTACTTGTCAGTCAGCCTCTCTGTCTGCTTCAGACGTTAAACCGTCATTATCACTACTGTCACTATCTCTGTCCTTATCTTTGTCTGTCCCCATGACAGGAGTTGAAGCAGCAACTGTATCGTCCCACATACTGTATGTTTGATCAATTAACTTCATGTTTTTTATATGCCACAAGTCACCATACAACAGCATATGACGTATACTTAGTTTGCTCTATGTCACTGATCAACTAAGACACATTTATTGTCTAGACTACATTTAAGAATGGGCTTTAACTGATTTCACATTCTGAATCCAATTGACTGTATGGCGGTCCATAGATAATAACAATGAAAGGGTTCTATGAATATGAGAGCAGCCAGTGGAATACGGATGAAGGATTTTAATTTAACCGATAAAGTCACAGCAAAATAATCCTGCAGCAACAGGAATTCAACATTTAGTCTATAAAGTTGCTTGATCAGTGGTTAGGCTATTCGCTGGCCAAAAGTAAGCAACATGAAAAGTGCAATACTGTTAAAATAAACGTGTGTTAGCGTGGGATTTCGAAGCTCATCTGCATTTCCTGCTGTGCAGGACAATTCGTAGCAACAAAAGAGTGATCAAATTAAGATCTTACATCTGTATTTACAGTAACCAATTCAATTCTGCTCACAGAGTGTCAATCTTCACTGATGTGCCCAAACCTCGGTGAGTCCCTCAAGTGCAATTTAGGCATCCGACTACAAAGGGAAGGTGGGTCTAGCTACAGTAGCTAGACTAGGTCCATATTGATTTTCCCATTAGGCGGCATCCCCAGATAAATTAACAAACCGTCTCACTGCTTATCCTATGGATAATAGACACTGATGAAATTCTATATTTTTTTGTTTTAGTGACAGCTGACCTCAATCTGCTAAAACAGCCTGCCGACATATAGTCCCTACACAGGCCCAGTACAGTCTACAAACTAGGAATAGCTTTGTTATTAATTTATGGTTGGTTTCTATTACATTTCAGCATCTTCTCATAATCCACTCATTGTAGCTACTATATATTGGTTTCCTGCCCATTGGCCAATAGCTTAGTGCATCAAATAAAGAGTTGTATAGTAGTGTTTATGTGTGGTAAACCAGGCGTACTGTAAGGCAAGGAGTCGTCTTATTCAAGCCCAGTTTCGGTCTCCTTTCTGTGGAGATAATACCACTGTACTTGCTGTCTGTATCCCATTACAAGGAGAAATAAAGAAGAGTGGGGAGGATTGAAAAGAGTCAGCTGCTTTACTTTCATCGCTGGTATTCTATTCTGTCTGTGGACTTGGGTATTTTGCCAAGGGACTTCCCAGAAAGCCGGTAGTGATTTGAATAATCTTCAGGACTTCTCTTCAGTATAAGAAAATCAGATTGGCAGCTGTGGTGAACGCTGGGCTGTTAGGAAATGACCGACATGCTATTTGTG
Organism: Salvelinus namaycush; assembly: GCF_016432855.1. Lineage (NCBI taxonomy): Eukaryota > Metazoa > Chordata > Actinopteri > Salmoniformes > Salmonidae > Salvelinus > Salvelinus namaycush. Next base: position 21,936,356 of record NC_052325.1, on the reverse strand, counting down.
TGTGTGTGTGTGTGTGTGTGCGTGTGCGTGTGCGTGTGCGTGTGCGTGTGCGTGTGTGTGTGTGTGTGTTTAACTATACTTGGTGGAACCAGAAGTCCCCACAAGAATAGTAAACAGACAAGAATTTGACAGACTGGGGACATTTAGTTGGTCCCCACAAGGTCAAATGCTATTTCTAGAGGGTTTAGGGTTAAGGTTAGAGTTAGAGTTAGTGTAAGGGTTAGAGTGCGTGTGTGTGTGTGTGTGTGTGTGTGTGTGTGTGTGTGTGTGTGTGTGTGTGTGTGTGTGTGTGTGTGTGTGTGTGTGTGTGTGTGTGTGTGTGTGTGTGTGTGTGTGTGTGTGTGTGTGAGAGAGAGATCCGTCGATGACAGGAATAGCCTCCCAGTCTTAGCCCCCATCTGATCGAACACTCCCTCCTGGAGAGAGAACCTCTTATCTTCCTCCATCCCAATTAGAGTGGGATCCATCCCTCGGGCAGCTGCACATTTTCACCTAATCTATATCCACTTCCTCCATGCCCCATGGAGAAAGCCCATCGCAGAAACCAGAAACACATCAACAGACCTCAGTCCTGTGGCTGAGGTGACAGGCAAGACAGAGAGACTGACACTCTCTATCTATCTATGTCTTGTTTGTTTTTCACCTCTGTTGCTCCAGTAACATATCTGTACTGTGTCTACTCTGTCTAAAAATCTATAATATAATTGTTGAATAATTGTTAAATAATCATAAAATTACATAATTGTGTGCAATGGCGCCGGAGAAGAAGGCTGACATTTTACGTGTCCCCAACCGATTGTTTTTTGTTTGTTTGTCTAATTTTGTACATAATGTTGCCGCTACCATCTCTTAAGACCGAAAATAACTTCTGGACATCAGGACTGTGATTACTCACCATGGACCGGCAGAATCCTTTTTTTCCATTAACAAGCCTGACGAGCCCGACGCGAATGATATACTGCTTTCTCCGGAACAGGCCCAGATCCCTGTGATTTGCGTGAAGAGGAGGCGGAGAAAAGGGTCCAGAGGGTGGGCTGCCTTCGGAGAATTCGTAGGCGATCTAATAAACCCCCACTTCCTTCCATTCTGCTAGCAATCGTGCAAACTTTGGAGAATAAAATTGATGACCTACGCGGAAGATTAAACTACCAACGAGGCATTCAAAACTGTACTATCTTATGCTTCATGGAGTCGTCGCTGAAATGCGACACTATCAACATACAGCTGGCTGGTTATACGCTTTACTGGCAGGATAGAACAGCGGCATCTGGCAAGACAAGGGGCAGCGGACTATGTATTTTTGTAAATAAAAGCTGGTGCACGATATCTAAGGAAGTCTTGAGCTATTGCTCGCCTGAGGTAGAGTATCTCATGATAAGTTGTAGACAACACTATCTACCTAGAGTGTTTTTATCTGTATTTTTCGTAGCTGTTTACATACCACCACAGATAGAGGCTGGCACTAAGACAGCATTGAATGAGCTGTATTCCGCCATAATCAAACAAGAAAACGTTCTACCAGAGGCGCCTCTCCTACTAGCCAGGGACTTAAATGCATGAAAACTTAAATCCAGAGGGAAAAAAACTCTGGACAACCTTTACTCCACACACAGAGACGAATACAAAGCTCTCCCTCACCCTCCATTTGACAAGTCTGACCATAATTCTATCCTAAACTAAAGCAGGACACACTAGTGACGAGATCAATAAAAAAGTTCTCAGATGAAGTTGATGCTAAGCTACAGGACTGTTTTGCGAGCACAGACTGGAATATGTTCCCGGGATAACTCTGATGGCATTGAGGAGTACACCACATCAGTCACTGGCTTTGTCAATAAGTGCATCGATGACTTCGTCCGCACAGTGACCGTACGTACATACCCCAACCAGAAGCCATGGATTACAGGCAAAATCCGCACTGAGCTAAAGGCTAGAGCTGCCGCTTTCAAGGAGTGGGACTCTAACCTGGAAGCTTATAAGAAATCCCGCTATGCCCTCCGACAAACCATCAAACAGGCAAAGTGTCAATACAGGACTAAGATCGAATCGTACTACACAGGCTCTGATGTTTGTCGGATGTGGTAGGACTTGCAAACCATTACAGACCTGTTATGGGAATTTTATGAATAATGACTAAATGTGGTATACATTTAACGTAGAATTATAACTAACAGAATTATATCCTGTCTGATGAATCATGTTTGTCCATAAGAAAGAGGGACTGTTGGTAGGCAAGGAACTGTGGCAGACAACTTGTGACCACTGTGAAACTGATAACAGGGATGGAAGTCTCCCCACCCAGGGAGGGGAGAGACCTTGGGATTGTAGTAGATTGTATAGCAGGTGGCGGACAATGTAAGACTTGTGAACTATGTTGCCATTGTATCTGAGAGAAGGAGGGACGTTTATGATGAAATGTGAGGTATATAGACCAATGTACCGGAAATGATAAGCAGAACGTTCCGTAAATAAACATTTGACTATTGTAGACTGGGCCTCTGTCTGTTTTTATTTCTATCAGTATCTTACAAATCCTGATATAGCAGACTGAGTAATTTAATTTAATTGGTTAAAGAACATGAGAACTTAATTCTCCTAACAAGACTACAAAGGGAAGTACAGCCAAGAGCTCCCTAGTGACACGAGCCAACCAGATGAGCTAAACTACTTCTATGCTCGCTTCGAGGCTAATAACACTGAAACATGCATGAGAGCACCTGCTGTTTCGGTCGACTGTGTGATCACTCTCTCCGCAGTCGATGTGAGTAAGACCATTAAACAGGTCAACATTCACAAGACCGCAGAGCCAGACGGATTACCAGGACGGATTACCTCTCCATGTCCGAGTCTGTAATACATACATGTGTTAAGCAGACCACCATAGTGCCTGTGCCCAAGAACACTAAGGTAACCTGCCTAAATGACGACCAACCCGTAGCACTCACATCTGTAGCCATGAAGTACTTTGAAAGGCTGGTCATGGCTCACATCAACACCATTATCCCAGAAACCCTAGACCCAGTCCAATTTGCATACCGCCCCAACAGATCCACAGAAGATGCAATCTCTATTGCTCTCCACACTGCCCTTTCACACCTGGACAAAAGGAACACCTATATGAGAATGCTGTTCATTGACTACAGCTCAGCGTTCAACACCATAATGCCCTCAAAGCTCATAACTAAGCTAAGGACCCTGGGACTAAACACCCCCCTCTGCAATTGGATCCTGGACTTCCTGACGGGCTGCCCGCAGGTGGCAAGGGTAGGTATCGACATATCCTACAAGCTGATCCTCAACACAGGGGCCCCTCAGGGGTGCGTGCTCAGTCCCCTCCTGTACTCCCTGTTCACTCATGACTGCACGGCTAGGCACGACTCCAACACCATCATTAAGTTTGCCGATGAAACAACAGTGGTAGGCCTGATCACCTACAACGATTAGACAGCCTATAGGGAGGAGGTCAGAGACCTGGCCGTGTGGTGCCAGGACAACAACCTCTACCTCAACGTGATCAAGACAAAGGAGATGATTGTGTACTACAGGAAAAAGAGGACCAAGCATGCCCCCATTCTCATCGACAGGGCTGCAGTGGAGCAGGTGGAGAGCTTCAAGTTCCTTGGTGTCCACATCACCAACAAACTAACATGGTCCAAGCACACCAATACAGTCATGAAGAGGGCACGACAAAACCTATTCCCCCTCAGGAGACTGAAAATATTTGTCATGGGTCCTCAGATCCTCAAAAGGTTCTACAGCTGCACCATCGAGAGCATCCTGACTGGTTGCATCACTGCCTGGTATGGCAACTGCTCGGAGTCCGACTGCAAGGGACTACAGAGGGTAGTGCGAACGTCCCAGTACATCACTGGGACCAACCTTCCTGTCATCCAGGACCTCTATACCAGGCGGTGTCAGAGGAAGGCCCTAAAAATTGTCAAAGACTCCAGCCACCCTAGTCATAGACTGTTATATCTGCTACCGCATGTCAAGCGGTACCGGAGTGCCAAGTCTAGGTCCAAGAGGCTTCTAAACAGCTTCTACCCCCAAGCCATAAAACTCCTGAACATCTAATCAAATGGCTAGCCAGACTATTTGCATTGCCCCCCCTTTACACTTCTGCTAGTCTCTATTATCATCTATGCATAGTCACTTTAATAACTCTACCTACATGTACATATTACCTCAACTAATCTGTGCCCCCGCACATTGACTCTGTACCGGGTACCCCCCTGTATATAGTCTTGCTATTGTTATTTTACTGCTGCTCTTTCATTACTTTTTTTTTTACCCCTTTTTTGTCCCCAATTTCGTGGTATCCACTTGGTAGTAGTTACAGTCTTGTCTCGTCGTTACAACTCCCGCACGGACTCGGGAGAGGCGAAGGTCGAGAGCCAAAACACAACCCAACCAAGCCGCACTGCACATCCAACCCAGAAGCCAGCCGCACCAATGTGTCGGAGGACCTGGTCAGCGTGCACTGCGCCCTGCCCGCCACAGGAGTCGCTAGTGCACGATGAGACAAGGATATCCCTGCCGGCCAAACCCTCCCTAACCCGGACAATTGTGCGCCGCCCCATGGGCCTCCCAGTCGCGGCCGGCTGCGACAGAGCCTGGGCTCGAACCCAGAATCTCTGATGGCACAGCTAGCACTGTGATGCAGTGCCTTAGACCACTGCGCCACCCGGGAGGCCCCGTTCTTTAACTACTTGTTACTTTTATTTCTTATTCTTATCCAGATTTTTTTTAAACTGCATTTTTGGTTAGGAGCTCGTACGTAAGCATTTCACTGTTTAATATCTTAATTTCAGCTGTTTAACAGCTTAATACACAAACGTCCTTCTCCAGGCTCTTCTGCTAACGTTAATGTTACCTGCCTTACAATGAGGACATGTAGGGATGAATGGTGTAATGTAGCTAATGCCGCTTTGTATGCAGTCAAGATGCCATTTCACGGAGTGTCTGTGGAGTTTTTTGCTCCTCCCTTGCACTTGATAGAGGAATTTAGGTCACTAATTAGTAAGAAACTCCCCACCTGGTTGTCTAGGTCTTCATTGAAAAGAGACACTAGGCCCTTCATGGAATGAGTTTGCCAGTCCTGGTCTAAGAGGTCTGTGTTACTACAGCCTGTTACTGTTGTCAGGAGGAGAGCACTCTCTCTACTGAACCCTTCATAGATAGGTTTGCAGGTGATTGGAATAGATAGAGGCAGTTGACCTGCAGGGTACACCCCCCCCCCCCCCCCCCCCCCCCTCAGCGGCACTCTGGGAGAATCGTTTGTTTCATGAACTCCTGGAGTACAACACAGTTGGTGAAAATACCTTACTGTATCTAATGGAAATGAACAGTCATTTCTATTTGCAGTCTGGAATTGATGACGTGAACTGTGTTAAGAGAGTCGTCATGACGTGCATAAGGTGTAACAGTCCTAGAGATTAGAGTACCTGAGGACATTCATAATTTCAAATGCCTCTCCAGGGTTGTATAAGATTGGATCATAGCCATATTGCCCAAGCCCTGAGTTCCTTGTTACACCCTCTGATTCATTGGCCTTGCAATAATGGGTTTGGCAATAAGCAGCAAACAAATAGGTCACCGTTCCTCAGAATGGAGATGTAAGGTGTGATGACACGTATTAACCAGAACACCAGTCTGTTTGGTCTATAGCTGCTGGTCACCACATGTTAATCTGAGCCCAGGGCAGGCTACTATTTACACATACTGCAAATGAATGCGGCGGCTGGCAGGTGGGCTGAGGCACTTTAGATGAGCAAGAGGCAGCTCAGCTAGACAGTATAGTGAGACCCGGCAGACAAAAAAACTCACTGATAACAGATGCATGATAAGCACAGCCAGCTGAGCTCACCCAGGGGCAATTTCCCCACCAGGCTAAAGAAAGAGAGGTTTACTTCAGAGCCTGCTGGCTTTTGTCTGCATCCTAAACGGTACCCTATTCCCTATATAGTGCACAACTTATGACCAGAGCCTGGTGCGCTATAAAGGGAACATTTAGGATGTAAACCACATCCACTGGTAAACTGTCAGCATTAGGCAGCCAGGCTTGTCTTACTGTACTGTAGGGCTTTGCTTGTTTTGTGACCACACAACTCTCACCACCACAACAGATGGACTATTGTACTATTCAAAAAAAGTTATGCGATAGTTACATCATGCAGGAAGTAACCCGCTTGAGAGAAAATGTGATTGTTTTGATAGAAACCAGGGGTAGATTGTGTGTGTGTGTGTGTGTGTGTGTGTGTGTGTGTGTGTGTGTGTGTGTGTGTGTGTGTGTGTGTGTGTGTGTGTGTGTGTGTGTGTGTGTGTGAGTGTGAGTGTGTGTGAGTTTGTGTTCTCCGCAAAATCCCCAAAAGGTTTGTGTGAATATTTACTTGACAGTGTTTGTTCTTATAATCCCTATAAAGATAACCTAAACAGTAAACATTTAATGCAGCTTTTTCTTACATGTTGTGTTATTGTCTATGGCTTCATGACCTATAGCATTTCAGGTATATTATTACAAAGGTAATGTATGTGGTCCCTGGCCCCATAGTGAGTTCCTGGACCGGCAGTCTTTTATGGCTAATGCATAGCCCAAACAAATAACCCTCCTTTACAAGGCCTCCCCAGACCATGGGGCCAATGTTCTGGATGTGACCTGTAGCAGCCAGGCCTGTTGACATGTTTTAATGTCTAGCCTGGCTCTGTCTGTGAGTGTGTGTGTGTGTTTTTGGTTTTACTATCCTTGTGGGGACCAGAAGTCCTCACAAGGATAGTAAAACAAGGAAAATTCAGACAAGTGGGGACATTTTGCTGGTTCCCACTAGGAAAAAGGCTATTTTAGGCTTCGGGGTTAAATGTAAGGTTAGGGTTAGAATTCAGGTTAGAATTAGATTTAGAGGTTAGGGGTTAGGTTTAAGGTTAGAGGTTAAGTTTAGAGTTAGGGGTTAGGGGAAAATGGGATTTTGAATGGAAATAATTTGTTTGGTCCTCACAAGGATAGTAAAACAATTATGTGTGTGCGTGTGTGTGTGTGTGAGTGAGTGTGAGCGAATGTGTGTGACCTGTAACAGCCGGCCCTGTTGAAACATTCTGAAGGCTAGCCTACAGGTCTCAGGGGGGGACTTCCCATGTGTCTGCGCTGCAGGAATGTCTTCTATTTACTGGAGATTGAAATCTCTTGGTTTTTACCAACCAAACGGAACTGAGTACATTTTAATTTAGGACAGGGTGACAGAGGCCTCCGGTCTTCATTATCTTCTGAGATGGGAGCAGTAGGACAGTTGAATTGTCTCTCTCTGGGGGAAGCGGCTGGGTGATGTTTAGCAGCTGTGCTTTAGATGTAGAAATGAATCTGGTCTGTTCCAGCGGGAGAGGAAGTGTTGAAGGGCAAATAGTTTCTCCCCAGAGGAGATCTGTAGATTTACTGTATGTGTTGCCATGTTGACTGGACCATGTGGACCAGTGGAGGCTGGTGATGGGAGGACGGCTCATAATAATGTCTGAAACGCAGTAAATGGAATGGTATCAAACACATGGAAACCATGTGTTGGATGTATCTGATAGCGTTCCACCTAATCCGCTCCAGCCATTACCACGAGCCCGTCCTCCCCAATTAAGGTGCCACTACCCTCCTGTGGTGGACTCACGTGCAGTGTATACTCAAATGTGTATTCACATATGCAGAACACAGACAGGAAGACACACACATCAAAGTAACGTGATATCTGACAGTGTTAGTGTTTGTCCCTGTCCAACAGTGAAATCAATGTTACAATTCAGTTTCTATTCACCCACAAGCAAGAATACTGTAAAGGTTAGACAACAGATGTCAGAACTCTTTTTGATTTGGTGGAATGTAATGTAGAGTAGACTATAATCTTCGTATTGTGAAGAATGGATCCTAGGGTAATAAACAATATAAAGAATCTAGGCATCACGCTGTTGCTAAATATCCCTCTAGTGGTGTGGGGGCTGTGCTTTGGCAAAGTGGGTGGGGTTATATCCTTCCTGTTTGGCCCTGTCCGGGGGTATCATCGGATGGGGCCACAGTGTCTCCTGACCCCTCCTGTCTCAGCCTCCAGTATTTATGCTGCAGTAGTTTATGTGTCGGGGGGCTAGGGTCAGTTTGTTATATCTGGAGTACTTCTCCTGTCTTATCCGGTGTCCTGTGTGAATTTAAGTATGCTCTCTCTAATTCTCTCTTTCTCTCTTTCTTTCTTTCTTTCTTTCTTTCTTTCTTTCTTTCTTTCTTTCTTTCTTTCTTTCTTTCTTTCTTTCTCTCTCTAGGAGGACCTGAGCCCTAGGACCATGCCTCAGGACTGTCTGGCCTGATGACTCCTTGCTGTCCCCAGTCCACCTGGCCGTGCTGCTGCTCCAGTTTCAACTGTTCTGCCTGCGGCTATGGAATCCTGACCTGTTCACCGGACGTGCTACCTGTCCCAGACCTGCTGTTTTCAACTCTCTAGAGACCGCAGGAGCGGTAGAGATACTCTTAATGATCGGCTATGAAAAGCCAACTGACATTTACTCCTGAGGTGCTGACTTGCTGCACCCTCAACAACTACTGTGATTATTATTATTTGACCATGCTGGTCATTTATGAACATTTGAACATCTTGTACTGAACAGCTTATTCAAATAACCAACTCATCATCAAGCTTGAATCAGCTGTGTAGTGCTAGGACAAAACTCAAAACGTACACCCCTTGGGGTCCCCAGAACCGAGTTTAGGAAGCGCTGCTGTAGCAGCATTGCAAGATAAAACAGTGTTTTCAGAGTAGGTTGGATCCCCCTCAGGAATCCTTCTTAGCACTGCCTCCACCTGCTTAATGAACTGGGTCATGTTTTGAACACAACTCTGTGAATATGAATGGGCTGTGTTTGAACAGGACAACTTTGGGACAGCACTAGCCCTCTCTGTAACAATAGTCCCGGTCTTATCATAACGTTTACCTGCCTTACAGCTGAGTCTAGTTACACCTGGGGATGTGTGTCCTGAATATCTCTAACTGGGCGAGGTTTTCTTTCCTTTGGGTGGTGATGGTTTATCATGATTATATAGACAGGCACCCATTCGCATCAGTTTGCTTGGAGAGGTGTGTTGATTGAGGTATCAACAGTGACACACCAGTCAGAGCACTCATCCCTCTGACCCCATGCATTTCATCTTCTAAATAGGTTTTAGAGCTCACATCTAGAGCAACGAACTACATTCCTGAGGTACATGTCATTTAATGCCATCTGAAATGATCCCATATGGATTGACATTTTCCATTGGGGTCTCTAAATGTTGTTGGGAAGTAAGTAAGCATTTCACTGTTCGTCTACACCTGTTATTTACGAAGCATGTGACATTTTTAGATTTTTTTTTATTTGAGTATCTGGTATAGATAGTCCTCTGTTGGTGGTAACCTGAGAACATACAGTAACAGCTCACATATCTAGTCGTTGGTTGTGGTGGAGCTCCCTGGAGCACATGACTGGCACCCTAAACTAGTTAGTCTGCAGGCCAACTGGTAGGCATGTGGTTTATGATGCATCCTCACTGGGTCACTGGTCTGGAGAGGAAGAGAAAGCCCTCATGAAGTGTACGACTTCTCCTCTCTCTCTTTCTCTCTCTCTCGCTCTCTCGCTCTCTCTCTCGCTCTCTCGCTCTCTCTCTCGCTCTCTCTCTCGCTCTCATTATATGGGATCATGTTTATTTTTGTTTTTTTTGGCCCATCCACCACCCCCCACCCTCTTCGGAGGACAAAAATAAACATAGTTTTTATAGCTTTTTATTTTATTGTAACATGTACATTCAACACACATTTTACATACATGGCTGTTTTGCATATCAGTTCATAAACCATGTGCTACGGAATCGGCACATTGAAAATATTGTTTTATTTATGACAAAAAATGTTTGGCCAATTATGGTCTTTAATAAGGGGCAGACAAACAAGTTCCCTACCTTCTCCCCATCCACTTGCCTCCTCCATTTTTGCGGTAATGCTACAATCAGTTGTTTGTCATTTTGGATGGAGCAAACATTTCCATATACGGTTGTTAACTGAACATGTGACATAACTCCACCTTTCCTATTCATAACACCATTAACAAAGGTAATTCAATTATTTTTTTAAGATTATGCATAAATAATGTTTTTTTTAAAAAGTATATTAGTATATTTTAATAATAATATTAGTTCTAATATTTGTTCTGTCTTTTCTGGAGGATGAAACTGGAATTGCAACCAGCGATATTTTGAAAAAGGTTCCATTTTCAGTTAACTGAAAGTGAGAGGTAGTAATCTGGGGAAATGGCCATTTTTGAACAAGGGATGAGCCTTTCTTAATAATCTACTGGAGAATCAGTTCGGGTTTAAGAATAACTTTTGTATGACTGATGCTTTTATTGAGAGGTTTAATGTTTTAATATTTAATCATTTTAGCCGCCCAAACTCATAGTCATTATATAAATAAGTATGTTTAATTTTGGCTGGCTTGCCTTTCCAAATAAAGTGAAATATTTTTTGCTCCAATAATTTGAAAACAAATCGGCATGTGTCAGTTTGGTAAAGTGTTGCTGAGAGGGTTTCAATCCCCTCCTGGTTTGACATGGTTGTTAAAACCAGTGAAAGACAAGTAGAATCAACTTCTCTCAAGGTGTTGGGAGTGTCCCTTCGATGCTATGGTGAATATCTCCTCCCTAGGGTAGAAATTCCTCCAGTTTTTCCCTTGATAAATTCAAGCATTAACTGGAGTTACAGACTCTTCTTGTCATAGTGTCTTGCTATCTGAGCTGTGACTTTGCTTTCACACTCCTTCTCTGTTCACATGCAGTAGGATCTGAGGCCAAGGGATGCTTGAGTGACGAAGGATGGTTCATACAAAGTGTGCTCTACTTAACCAACTTCCAGTATGACTGAGGCCTGTAGAATAATGTATTAATAGAACAGTGATAGGGAATGGATAAGATTCTTGCATGGTATAATCCGTCGCACGGTTCTGTACAACATGTGGAATCATGAACACCTCAACACAGGAAAATAATTCTAGAATTAATCTGTAAAACAATGTTGTCATTCCCTTTACAAAATGAGAATTGCAGATCTGTAGTCTCTAGCGGTCTCTGTGTCCTGTCTTCCATTTTCGCTCTGGTCAATAGCAGTGTATGATTGCCAGCTGCCTTCCAACTCCCCTGTTTCACCCAGAGGCCTTATGGGTACCAGCTGAGTACCTGCTCTCCCAGTAAGATCACAAGTGACTCTGGATACGTCCCAAATGGCACTCTATTCCATATATAGGCCACTACTTTTGACCAGAGCCCTGAGCCAAAAGTAGTGCACTATATAGGGAATAGGGTGCCATTTGGGGTCAAAAGTAGTGCACTATATAGGGAATAGGGTGCCATTTGGGGTCAAAAGTAGTGCACTATATAGGAAATAGGGTGCCATTTGGGGTCAAAAGTAGTGCACTATAAATAGGAAATAGGGTGCCATTTGGGGTCAAAAGTAGTGCACTATATAGGGAATAGGGTGCCATTTGGGGTCAAAAGTAGTGCACTATATAGGGAATAGGGTGCCATTTGGGGTCAAAAGTAGTGCACTATATAGGGAATAGGGTGCCATTTGGGGTCAAAAGTAGTGCACTATATAGGGAATAGGGTGCCATTTGGGGTCAAAAGTAGTGCACTATATAGGGAATAGGGTGCCATTTGGGGTCAAAAGTAGTGCACTATTAGGGAATAGGGTGCCATTTGGGGTCAAAAGTAGTGCACTATATAGGGAATAGGGTGCCATTTGGGGTCAAAAGTAGTGCACTATATAGGGAATAGGGTGCCATTTGGGATGCATATTCTATACTGCCCAAGGCCCTCTGCTACTGCTACCAGCATCTCACTGGAGACCAGTAAAGAATAGTGAATTTCCAACCCACAAACATCCAACACAGTCTTTGATCTGGTGATACCGCAGTCGGGCTAGAATCCTAGCCTTCTGATAAAAAAGACTTAGAGATATGCATCCCCACTGTTGTCCAATATTGTGCATTGTGCCTGTTTAATGAAGGATGGATGCTTTAGGGAATCTTCCAGGGAGAAGGAACAGCGTATTGTCTTGGGGTGACAATGGGATTAGGGCCACATTCTTGTGAATGGATTCTTACAATGGCCATATTTTCCTCTCAATAGACAGAGCCCAGTGAACGGAGAAGAACATCCCAGGAAAGAATAGAGAATATTAATCTCCCAAAGAAACACCGGGATGGTCAAGATATTAAAGCATGCTAGAAATTATTAAAAATGGACAAAGAAAAAACATGGACTGTGCATTTCACAAGATTGTTTTGATGTAAACATATGTAGGTCTACCCCTTCAACATTCTTTATCTTTAGATTTTTTGGTATTTGCTGTTATTCATTAGAGTAAGATCACTATCAAAACCTTCCTGTCTCTGTGAGTACAGTATGCTTGCATTGGCCTTTTCAAGCAACACAAAGAAGCACAGCAGCAAACCTTTACATGTAGTCAATCCCCCGACATGGCATATTTTGATAAAGAAAACCACATTTGAATTACATTTAGGTTGGATGCAAAATGCATCATACATTTTCTCCTCACTGTTCTCAGCTTTAATTGGTCTGCAGACACCTTTTCCTCTGGCTGGGAGACTGGAGTTGTCAGACTGCATCAGCCAAGAATCTACAGCTCTATACATACACATAAACACGAACAGAGGTACAGTACAGGAACATGAGCTTCAAACTTTCACAGTCCAAAGAGACTGTTTTCTAAAGGACAAAGTTCTTTGCCTTATTAGAAGCATAACGAAATGTAAAAATACATGTGGGATGCAATGAAATGTTAAAGATTCCAGTTATTTTCATCACTTATGAGGACACCCACATACTACATATTCTGCCTATCACCATCATGAAACATTGTTATTAACAATGTAGACACACTTTTTTGACAAATGGAGTTGTTGAGCATTTAACAAATTAGGTTAAGTGCGTTGTCAGCTCAGATATTCGAACCAGCAACCTTTCGGCTACTGGCCCAACGTTTTAATCGCTAGGCTACGAGGTCAGGCTCCTTCAAAGGCAATCTGATTTGTATCAAGGTCGTGGTGGAAAAGTTTGAAACTCTCCTGACCCGGTCAAGTCCTTAGACGGTGCAGCATATCCCATATGCTCCAGGGCTGGGCAGGGTGGGTAGTGTGGCCCCAGACTCTCTCTGGCAGATAGAGGAGCTCTGGTCTGGAGCTCAGTCAAGTCATGTCATATAATGTCATGCATTATGCAGACAACAGTTATGTAAGATATGGAGTGAGATAATGAGCCCAGAGCAGCTGTGGGGGCTTGTGGTTGGTTGAGAGACCTGAAGGGTGTGGCAAACTCTGAATAACTCACACAGGAATACACACAGAACGCAGATTCATTGAGTAAGCAGATAGTCCAGTAGCCAGTTAGCCAAGTCTTTTCAGAGGTTAAAGAGAATATAGCTGCAATGTCATTTTCTTTGAAAGATTTATTCAAATTACTCAACTTTTAATGAAGAGTGTCAGCAAATCAAGAACAGACCCCTAATGGATTCGCTAACAGAGAGAGAAATAGAGAGAGAGAGCTAGAATTAGGGAGAGAGAAATAGAGAGAGAGAAATATAGAGAGAGAAATAGAGAGAGAGCCAGAAAAATAAATAGAGAGAGAAATAGAGGCAGAGGAATATATATAGAGAGAAATATAGAGAGAAATAGAGAGAGAGCTAGAATTAGGGAGAGAGAAATAGAGAGAGAGAAATATAGAGAGAACTAGAGAGAGAAATAGAGAGAGAGAAATAGAGAGAGAGAAATAGAGATAGAGAAATAGAGGGAAGGAAAGCAAAGGAACACTAGAGGGAGAAATAGAGAGAGATAAATACTGTAGAGAGAGAGAGAGAGAAATAGAGAGAGAGAAATAGAGTGAGATAGACAGAGAGAGCAAAATGGAGAGAAATACTGTAGAGAGAGAGAAATAGAGAGAGAGAGATAGAAATAGAGAGGGAAGGAAAGCAAAGGAACATTAAAGAAGGGGAGATGGGTTATTTCTATATTTCACAACTAGCAGTGGACCGGAAGAGAACACTTCTCTTGGAGCAGCATCACTCAATTGAAAACATGACATCAGTAATTGGCCTTTTTACTGTGTTGAAAATTGCAGCCTGTATGAGCACTGTGCTGATCTGGAATAAATCTATTCAACTTTTCAAGAAATGCTCATTATTACAGTAGTATTGTAGCCTACTATTCGGTTAATTCCTAAATACTTAATTAGTGTTACTGTTCTCCTTTACATTTACATTCACTGTTCTCCTTTACATTTACATTCACTGTTCTCCTTTACATTTAAATTCACTGTTCTCCTTTACATTTACATTTACTGTTCTCCTTTACATTTACATTCACTGTTCTCCTTTACATTTACATTCACTGTTCTCCTTTACATTTACATTCACTGTTCTCCTTTACATTTACATTCACTGTTCTCCTTTACATTTAAATTCACTGTTCTCCTTTACATTTACTGTTCTCCTTTACATTTACATTCACTGTTCTCCTTTACATGTACATTCACTGTTCTCCTTTACATTTACATTCACTGTTCTCCTTTACATTTACATTCACTGTTCTCCTTTACATTTAAGTTCACTGTTCTCCTTTACATTTAAATTCACTGTTCTCCTTTACATTTAAATTCACTGTTCTCCTTTACATTTAAATTCACTGTTCTCCTTAACATATAAATGAAAATATAAAAGGTTTCCTGTGGCCAGAGGTTATAATATAAGGTGCTTTAAGAGAGTTGGACATGAATATGTCAGGGTTGATGGCACATTCCAACTTCCTGATGATTTGTACTGTATGCTTACTATAGAACCCCTTAGACAGCACACTCTCATTTCCCATAAGCTTCAGCTCCTCAGACTCCCATGGTGCTTTGGGGCCTGGCTGAGAGTAGCCTAGACATCTATCTCTCTTCTCCTCCTTAGGATCATCAATACCACGACCCAGAAAATGCCTCTGGGAGGTTCACTGAGGTCGGCACACACACGCACAAACGCACACACACAAACAAACAAACACACGCACACATGCACGAACACACACACATGTACAAACACATACACGCACAAACACATACACACACACTGAAAGAGGTACAGGGCTAATTGGTTAATAATGTTAACAACTGTTAATGTGTTTCCGCTTCCTGTGAATACTTAAAGGTATATGCAGATAAGAGCCAAACTGATGATGGAGATTTCCCCTTCTGGTCTGCTGGTCACAAATAGACCGTATTTAGATAATATCCCACTAAACACAGGCTTATAACCCCATCGGACACACGTCAACATACAGTGATTGTGGAAAGTATTCAGACCCCTTGACTTTTTTCACATTTTGTTGTTACAGCCTAATTTTCGAAACACAATACCCCATAATGACAAAGCAAAAACAGATCTTAAGAAATTGTAGCAAATGTATTTAAAATAAAAAACTGATATCACATTTACATAAGTATTCAGACCCTTTACTCAGTACTTTGTTGAAGCACCTTTGACAGCGATTACAGACTCGATTCTTCTTGGCTATGACGCTACAAGCTTGGCACACCTGTATTTTCTCCCATTCTTCTCTGCAGATCCGCTAAAGCTCTGTCAGGTTGGATGGGGAGCATTGCTGCTCAGCTATTTTCAGGTCTCTTCAGAGATGTTCGATCAGGTTCAAGTCCAGGCTCTGGCTGGGCCACTCAAGGACATTCAGAGAATTGTCCCTAAGCCACTCCTGCGCTGTCTTGGCTGTGTGCTTAGGGTCATTGTCCTGTTGGAAGGTGAATCTTCGCCCTCCACTTGAAGCAAGTGTTCATCAATGCTCTCTCTGTACTTTGCTCCGTTCATCTTTCCTTCAATCCTGACTAGTCTCCCAGTCCCTGCCACTGAAAAACATCCCCACAGCATGATGCTGCCACCCCCATGCTTCACCGTAGGGATGGTGCCAGGTTTCCTCCAGACGTGACGCTTGGCTTTCAGGCCAAATAGTTCAATCTTGGTTTCATCAGATCAGAGAATCTTGTTTCTCATGATCTGAGAGTCTGTAGGTGCCTTTTGGCAAACTCCAAGAGGGCTGTCATGTTCCTTTTACTGCGGAGTGGCTTCTGTCTGGCCACTCTACCATAAAGGCCTGATTGGTAGAGTGCTGCAGAGATGGTTGTCCTTCTGGAAGGTTCTCCCATCTCCACAGAGGAATTCTGGAGCTTTGTCAGAGTGACCATCGGGTTCTTGGTCCTTCTCCCCTGATTTCTCAGTTTGGCCGGGTGGCCAGCTCTAGGAAGAGTCTTGGTGGTTCCAAACTTCTTCTATTTAAGAATGATGGGGGCCCCTGTGTTCTTGGGGACCTTCAATGGTGCAGAAATGTTTTTGTACCTTTCCCCAGATCTGTGCCTTGACACAATCCTGTTTCGGAGCTCTACGGACAATTCCTTCGACTTCATGGCTTGATTTTTGCTCTGACATGCACCATCAACTGTGGGACCTTATATAGACAGGTGTGTGCCTTTCCAAATCATGTCCACTCAATAGAATTTACCACAGGTTGACTCCAATCAAGTTGTAGAAACCTCTCAAGGATGATCAATGGAGTCGAGTCTCATATCAAAGGGTCTGAATACGTATGTAAATATGGTTCTGTTTTTTATTTCTTATAAATTTGCAAAAATGTAAAAAAAAATAATAATAATAACTTTTTCACTTTGTCATTATGGGGTATTGTGTGTAGATTGACGAGGGAAAAAAGTAATTTAATTCATTTTAGAATAAGGCTGTAACATAACAGAATGTGGAAAAAGTCAAGGGGTCTGAATATTTTTCGAATGCACTGTATGCAGTTTGAGGCTTGTGACATGGCTGCACATAGTTTGTACCTCGGATAAGGCCCTAGGGAGCTGAAATGGTTCTATTACTCAAACAATGTTTATCAATAGATCCAATTTGGGTTTCCCCCATTTCAACAATAATGTTGAGAGTGCTAATTATTTACATTTGTCCATGTTAATAATTCCACTCTACACACACTAGATTGAACATGGTCTGAACATGGTCTGAACATGGTCTGAACATGGTCTCACTAGAGGTGCTGCTCAGAATACTGCTGCACCTCTTTGTGCCATGGAGAAATGCCTCAGTAATTATCATTTGACAGTGGTGGAGATTGATGTCATTACAGTGGTTCTGATGGAACAAGCCCATTCAGATGCCCCCAATGTTTCTCTGATGGCATTGTCTCGTGTCAGATTGCGTCACTCCTATGCGATGCTCGTCCCTCAAAACAATCTGTCTTGTAGGATGTGGAACCCATCAAAAAATAAATAGATTTTGGTCATCCGCCTAACACTAGTTCCTAATTCTGAAAATCACTCCACTCTCGGTAGCTATGACACACTGGCTACCATGACAAAACGTTCTCGATTAGCTGAGCGAACTTGCTCCAGCTAGAGCCTATTGTGCGCTTGTTTGAATGGCCATATGGTAGCTAGTTTGCCAGCTTGTTGATGAAGTTGTACGGCGCCAAAGTTATCGCACTGGGCACAGATGTAATTTAAACGTTTAGTTTTGGTTTACATGTGATTGAGTTCTCAACTAATGTGAATTTAACGTGAAATCAGCAACAAAAATGACCAAGTCATTGGATTTAGGTAAAATAAATTGGGTGACAAAAAATTCGAAATGCTCTTACATTGATGCCTCTTTGCTAATATAATTTGTTTTACACGTTCTTTCAACATCATCACATGTATGTATGTTGTTGAAATGACCCGGAAACAACATTGATTCAACCTGTTTTTGTCCAGTGGGATGGGACTATTCTCAGAAATCAGCCTATCTGACTCTGACAGCTGGCACTGTGCCTCGCTAGTTTGTAACATTTGGCCAACGTGATGACATTGCAGAGAGCAGTCAGTTGTGCTGTACAACTCGGAGCACTAATCACAGCAGAACAGATGTCATGACAACTAATTTGTGCGTTAGCTATAATATCACTACACTAGCTAGCTAGCATTAGCTAGCTAGTTTTTGTGCATATTTAAAATGTCATAAATACTGATGCTATCACCACAAAACACCTTAGCTAGATGTAGAATTAGGTAGTGAAGCCTTGCTCATGAAGAAAACAGAAATATTAGTTACAGGTTTATAGCTTTTGGTAAGATTATCTCTGACTTTTTTGAGGATGAAAGGAGGTTCAGTGGACGATATCACCTTGGTAACATTTTAGAATTTTAGGAAGGCGTATTGTAGCCAAATTTCTTTTTAACTATCTAGTGTTTGCTAGTTATCAGACAGATCAGTGCAGACCTATAATGTATACTGTATCTGCGGACTGCGGTTACTACATTCCCCCCACACTGCATGCCACGCCCACTACGCATCACTACATGCCGCGCCCACTGCCATCTAGTATTTGTGTCACGGATTCCCCTGGTACTGCTGCTCATTCCATGCACCAGCTCCAGAGGTCTACGTTACCAGCCTCTAGGCGTCACTGAACCGGATCAATACGCACACCTGGTTCCCATTCCCCTGATTAGTAATTGTATATATGTGCCCTCTGTTCACCATTGTCTGGTCGGTTATTGTTACCAAGTCCGTTGGTCCTGAGAGTACCTGTGTTTTGTTGTTTCGGCTTTTGTGCTGCGTGTATTGTATACTTGTTATTTTGGGTCCTGTCCCGTGTATTGTTATTACGGGTTTCATCCTGTCACGCCCTGGTCATAGAGAGGCTTTTATTCTCTATTTTGATTAGGCCAGGGTGTGACTAGGGTGGGCATTCTAGTTTCTTTATTTCTATGTTTTCTGTTTCTATGTTTTGGCCGGGTATGGTTCTCAATCAGGGACAGCTGTCTATCGTTGTCTCTGATTGGGAATCATACTTAGGCAGCCTTTTTCCCGCCTGTGTTTTGTGGGTAGTTGTCTGTGTTAGTGGCCTGTATAGCCCTAGTCAGCTTCACGTTTGTTTTTGTTGTATTATTGTTTTGTTGGCGACAATTGCAAAATAAAGGAACATGTACGCTCACCACTCTGCACCTTGGGCCATTCCATACGACGATCGTGACACATCCCGTGTATTTATTAGAGGTTTTACCTCGCTCTTTTGTTTGGGTTACATCCCTGTGTTTTTGTATACGTGTTTGTTTTGGGCTTCGTCCCTGTGCCTTTTCATGGCATGTATTTTTTTGGTGGTGTATTAAAACCCCCTGTTACGTACTATATTCCTGCGCCTGTCTCCAATCATTTATACAACGTGACAATTTGTTCTGATGTTTCATGATGTTAATAAGTTCATGAACCTTGTTTCTCAGGCTACACACAGTTTGTTAATATGGGCTATTTTTTTGTCATTTTCTGGGTTGCTTGTTTTAGTGCTATTGAGGCTGCCAGTGTGGTCTCTGGCCCACACTCTAGCACAATAGGTGGCAGTATTGCACCAATAACGTTGGACGCCAACCACCAAAAATCCCCACAGAAGGAATATGCTTGCTAGCTAAGCTAGGGGACCGGCACACCAGTACAGTGTCCTTCGCCACTGCCTGCCGTTCACTGCTTTCCCGCAGTTCTTTAACATTACAACAAGGGAAATAGCTAGCTAGCCAGAGTAGCCAACACAATTCTTACGTGGCACTATTTTGTGGGCGTGTTGTGTAATCGGTCATCATTACACAAATGGTATTGAAATAAATAGCTTGTATAACTCAAACATACCAAAACAAGCAATGTATTGGATCAATTAATTTAAGTATCATATTGTCAAAATACACAGTCTCACTCTAAGTAGTTGTTGTGGTGGAGTGGTAACTGTTTATTGGATTTCACTATTGAAGCCATAGGAAAATGTCAAATCTCCGCACTGTGGAAATTCACAGTTGACTGACCCTATCTATTTACTCAGCCTGAATAGATCATGTAGGGGAATGTTGATTTATCCACCATAATTGCCCTCCCCCCCAAGAAACATCAAATTGGTACTCTTGTGGATGAGAATGTGCTTGACATTTGCAGTTTGGACATGTGCTTGAGCACCCCCTTCCTCACTAAACATGTTTTTCTTGGATTGACTTGAATGTAATAAATTGATTCAGACTCATTATAATGACATACCAATGGACAACATGTCATTGCCATGCAAATGATAATTGCAATGCATAGACTGAATTTACTTTCGATAGCATATGTGTGTTATCATGTATTTAAAATCCATAAAGATGTCAGAGTTGTATTTGTTTATTTTGGACTAGGGGGTTATGGGATTAATGAATCAATAGTCTTTGTCAGAGCTGGAGGTTTTAGACTGATCTGTCGACCTCCAAAATTCCACTGACCCTTTTGCATTTAAGCAGGCAATTTAGATGGTACTCTAGGGAAAGGACCAAAAGCAAACATACCAATTCTCTGTTTAAGGATGTTGTTCATCTGTGTTTAGCCTGAAAACATTCCTGTCAAAACTGCCATCTCTTGATTTCGATATAGAGATCTACCTACGTTATGAGTCAGGGAATGTACGTGAGGTTAGTCTATGAAAATGTTGATGATCAATCTATATATAATTTTTTTGATATTTCAAGGATTTCTTTCAAGATTTCTCACATCTGCGAAATAGGATCTGTTATCCACAAGTCTGTTAGATTCTCGATCTAATGAGCCTCTCAACTATGTCCATCTGAAACCACTTTTCTCACAGAGTTGTGCACTGCTTTTGCGCAAGAGAGTTCTCGATCTTGTCTGTTAGAGACGCATGGAGAGACCGCTGAATGAAAGATGAATGGCTCTTGACTGGCTTATGATGGCAGTGTGTTTTAAGAGTGCGGCAGCAGCCTATAGAAAAGCCTTTCAAACAGACGGCTAATTATATGGGAATGGCAGGTTTTATTGTTTGAGAAGGGGCATGAGATCGTGACCAGAATTTCAACCCCCTGTTTCTCAACACATATATTATACAGATATTATGGCCTTGTTTCTATTACAGCATATTGGATGACTGTCATTCATATTCCATTCACCCAATTCAATGTAACATCGAAAGTTTTAGACTACTATACAAAACTCAAATTTTCCCTATACCCATCATGAGGTTGCTACAACCTAGCCTATGAATGAAAGTTTACAACGTAGGCGCACACAGGTCACAATACTGCCTTGCACACTCTTGCCTGCATCTAGCTGATATAGGGTGTAATCGTTTGTCCAAACAGTTGCAGACGAGAGTTTCTATTGGCCAAATTCAGGTATGTTTATCTCCGTTTGCTTCCGTTTAAGACAGGTTTTTCAACAGAATCGGCAGAATGAATACACCCGATCACACGTAAACAAAGTTCACTTTCATAGCAGCCACATTGTATTCCGTCTTTCATCTACTTGCTCTCCTCTCACTTTTTCCCTTCGCTTGTAGACTTCAATGCACAACACATCAGATGTCTGTAACTAGGCGAAAAAACTTTCCAAGCCAAACCATATAACTGCTGACCGCTATACACAGCCTACATCATTCTCACCATATTAGCTAAAGTAACGTCTTGGTCAACTTAGCTAATAGAACTAACGCATTAGTAGACCCGCTACAATCATGCAGTACAGTGTACAGTCAGTAAGCAGTTTAGCAGTTACAGCAGCGGGCCCCAGTGGCAATACATTTGTA
This sequence comes from Salvelinus namaycush, assembly GCF_016432855.1. Classification (NCBI taxonomy): domain Eukaryota; kingdom Metazoa; phylum Chordata; class Actinopteri; order Salmoniformes; family Salmonidae; genus Salvelinus; species Salvelinus namaycush. The sequence goes on along the minus strand of NC_052325.1, from coordinate 21,914,652 downwards.
AAACCAAGAGTTCCAGTGTTGGATAGTCATAACATTTCTTCTTCATTTTTGAAGAAATTCATTTGTTGAAAACTGTTCAAATATTGTCTTTCTCTTTGAGTCAACTACTCGACACATTTCATGCACTGTAGTGCTTGCTAGCTTATGCTTATAGTACTAGATTCATTCTCTGATCCTTTGATTGAGTGGACAACATGTCAGTTCATGCTGCAAGAGCTCTGATAGGTCGGAGGACGTCCTCCGGAAGTTGTCGTAATTACGGAAGGGGGTGAGAAACATGAGCCTCCTACAGTAGGTTTTGTATTGAAGTCAATGTACCCAGAGGAGGACGGAAGCTAGCTGTCTCCGGCTACATCATGGTGCTACCCTACAGAGTGCTGTTGAGGCTACTGTAGACCTTCAATGCAAAACAATCAATTATTTGATGACGTGAATATATTTAGTATATATTTTTTTATATGAAGGATACCATTTTAAATGTTTCTTTTTTTGGTAGGAGCCTCTGAGGAGCCTCCACCGATAGACATTTTCTGAATAGCAGAACCTTTATCCACATTGCTTCAAAATGATCAGATCAAGTTTCACATGATGATAGACGTTGATTGTACTTCATCAAATTAGTGAGTTATGTCTGAAACATCATCCATTCATTTGAAAACAATAGATGCAATTATTATAAATGTAGTAATAATGATCATTATTGTTATTATTTAGATATTTCGGTGCATAAAATCATACAGACATACCATTGATGGTTATACATGTGATGGTTATCCAACACTTAGGATATCATCACACCCATGGTGCATTTCACTGTCACTGTTATTTATCTGCAGATCCCAGGACTCCTCTAGCCTGGTCCTAAATGTGTACTGTATGTGCTTTAGCCAACTCTCCTGACTATTGGTGTCATGTCATACAGCACATACAGATCTGGGACCAGGATAGAAAACCTCAGAACTCCAGAGCATTCAGTAAAAGCTGATTGACTTGTCACATTCTGTAAACATAAAGACATTCTAAAGAGCACCAACCTGGGAGAATTGTCCCTTTACTGTTTGCAAGAATTCTAATGCTGTCCAGTGAGAAATTATTTAAATTTTCTCCAACAGATCATGTTTATTTGACATATCTAGGTCTCCAATGTGGAAACATTTCAGAATTGTCAACCCCACAAAAAAAAAGGATGTGCTTTTGGAATGTTTTAATCTTAGGCTTTTTCTTTTTTTTGAGATTGATACAGTCAAAGGTTTAGCATTTACAAAAAAATGAAATGTACTGTATAGTCCTCTGTAAAGTATAAAATAAAGGATTATTTAAAAAGATTTTTGATTTAGAAATGTCTGAGCCATATCACTTTTTATTTTCACTTAGAAAATAACTACACTACGTACTGTTTCATCCTAGTCAAACTCAATTTCCTCCCAGGTCCTAAGACATGTTGATAACAGCAAAGTGGCCATTGATTTTTTTTAAATCTGAGAAGCAGGAACCGAGGTACATGGATTTACATCTAGTGACAAACAGGCAAACCTATTTTGTTCTTTTGATGGTGAATGCTGATGGGATATGGCTTGTCCTTTTGATCCCCCAAGCAAGCATCCCATTTCCCCTAAGCTAATAAGGTCATCATTATAGGCAAACAAAGGGTTACCTCCAATTTGGGGGTCGAGTCAGAGTACATTATTCTATGTCAACAGATGGGAAAAGAGGCTGCCTTGGGCAACGATTCAAAGGAAGCTTTGTGTCTTGGTTCAATCTTTTAAACAAAGACAATCAATATTTATGCATTCTGGCTAAGAAATATGAGAGCTAACAAAGCCAATAATGGAGGATATGGAGCAAGCTGGCAGAGTCACTACGCTATAGGTTGAATAATATTGTAAATGTTTTATTTATTTTATTGAACCTTTAACAAAGCCAATCAGTTAACAAATTCACAACGGTCTACCGCCGACCAAACCATAACCCAGACGACACTGGGCCAATTGTGCACCGCCCTATGCAACTCAGTCACGGCCAGTTGTGATACAGCCTGGAATCAAACCAGGGTCTGTAGTGACGCCTCTAGCACCGAGATGCAGTGCGTTAGACTGCTGCGCCACTCGGGAGCCCATTACATGATACGGAACTGAAAAAAAATATTATGGTGACATTGAGTACCTTTAACTAGGCCAGCCAGTTAAGAAAAAAATCTTATTTACAACGACGGCCTAGGAACAGCAGGTTAACTACCTTGTTCAGGGGCAGAATGACAGATTTTTACCTTGTCAGCTCAGGGATTCAATCTAGCAACCTTTCGGTTACTGGCCCAACGCTCTAACCACTAGGCTACCTGCCGCCCCTTTACATGCATACTACTAATTAGACATTAAACTGATGGCAGTAAGCAGAGTATTTTTACCCAACTCAGAATCAAATAGGCTTCGCAAAAATAACATGGTCGCTGTGGTATAATCTTTAGTTTGATTGGCCATTTTCTGCATTTATCAGAGTGCCATCAGTAGCCTGATTTCAGATGTGTCCATGTAAACATGATTGGTTTTGCAAGAAGGATTTCCCTAACAATGTAAACGTTTTAAACAAACTATTATATTAATACGACTAGCCACAATTGTATTATTGTGTGCATGTACAGTAAACTGTCACAAACCGGCTCGAAGTTGGTAACAAAAAGGGAGACAACGTGGAGATAATTACTAAAATATATTTATTACCTGAAGTAAACTAAATACAATTAACAATTGTGTGTAATCAGTAGTGCAAGTGAGTGTTTGCGTGCATAAATGTGATAATGAGGGGTGTTGAAAGGTGCCAAAGCAAACAAATGGTCCCAAAAATTCCATAACCAAACTCTAAGTGTTTCTGCATGGAGAGTCTCCTCAATGAATGGGGAAGAGGTATTTATCCCGGGACATGTCCCATGTCGCTGACGACCCTCCGAGCTCCGCCCGCCGACATCCTAATAAGGAAAACAAGAGAAAAAGAGAAAAATACAGCAGGCAGTGGGAGGGTCTTCACCCCCCCATAAAACCGGGAACCAACAAGGACCCCGGAACACCAAACCAATCACAAACAAATTGACCCAGCCTGCATCCCAAATTGACCCAGCCTGTGTCCCAAATTGATACAGGGGTAGATGTTCACACTTGACCCAGCAACCTTTGCGCACAGGAAGCAAACTTCAAGAGGAAAGAAGAAAACGAGACATTCAGGAACAGGGTGTACGAGCGTGCGCGTCAGCAACAAGCGCCAACAAAAAGAGGGTCCTTCTCATTACATTTTGGCAACATACATAAGTTTCCAACAATATCAAATGAGTCCGGGGCACGACCGAGAAAGGAGCGACCCCTAGGTAAATCTGGGTCACCTTCCCAGAGCAAACTCTCCCCTGAGAGCTTTCCTTCCCTAACCAACTGTAGCCACTCGTTGCAACTTGATTTTTGCACACTCCAAATCCTGTTTAAATGCCAATTCCTTTTCATACTTTACACAATCATGCTTTAGTTGAACAACAAAGAACTGCTTCTGTTACAAGAGACAGACCACTAGGTCTTCTAACAGATGGGGCGGCCATTGTAACGAAACAGGGAGATGGCGAGTCCTCAGCAGAGGCTGCCCCAGTGGTAACGTCAAGAATACCACTTCAGATTGACTTTCAATATCAACCTAACAGAATTTTAGATGTTTATCACTAATGTCAACCTTGTAGTGTTCAGCGACCTTCAACAGTTGTTCTTTAGTACCTAATTCTAACAGTTCCTCTGATGAAAGCGAATGAACGCATATACGTAAGACGCCATAGTCACAAGTAAAAAATTATCTTGCTCTTCCCCTCTGCTGATCACACTAGACCGGGACCACAAGAGAAATGACAATCACACTGGGCACCACAGAAGAGAGATGAGATATGGAGCTTCCCCAAAACCTACAACAACTCAAACTTAGTCTTGGTGCGTATTTGCGGTGCGTAATTACACACTGTAGCCCGCTGGCAGATTCCCCCAAGCCACGGATGTGCCCCCGAAACAAATGCTCAGTCCACGGACACCACACAAAAATAACAAATTAAAACATGCCAAATGTAGTCCGAAGTGAAACACATCCCTAAGCCTAACAGGGGGAAAAGAAAGACTATAGATCCAAGTAGCAAGTGTCACTACCCTACCCAAATCTCCCACTGAGGTACACAGCCCATTGTCCTCACCTCCTCAGACCGATGTACCAACAGCAAGTAAAGCAAGAGTCTCCAGCCTGGGCAGGTAGGGGCCTGGAAACTAACCAATGTACTCTCCAACTCAGTAGCAAGTTTACCAAACAAACAAAGGCAACCAATACCGGGCACCAAACATTACAACTCAAACAAGCTGTAACAAAAGATGCTAACAAAGCACAGAGTTTAACATTAACTCCACGTTTTCTCCCAAACACAACACCTTCAACATCCCGGACGAGCCCCCACTTGTCACGAACCGGCTCAAAGTTCATAACAAAAAGGGAGGCAACGTGGAGATAAGGAATAACAAAATATATTTATTAACCAAAGTAAACTAAATACAATTAACAATTGTGTGTGTAGTCAGTAGTGTAAAGTGAGTGTTTGCGTGCATAAATGTGATAGAGCGGTGTTGAAAGGTGCCAAAGCAAACAAACGGCCACAAAAAAAATGCCACAACCAAAATCTATTAGTTTGTCTGCATGGAGAGAGTCTCCTCAATGAATGGGGAAGAGGTGTATTTATCCCGGGACACACCCGGGCCCAGGTGTGTCCCATGTCGCTGTCGACCCTCCTGGCTCCGCCCACCAACATCCTAATAAGGAAAAGAAGAGCAAAGAGAAAGAATACGGCAGACAGAGTGGGAGGGTCGTCACAAACCGTACTCATTATCTTCAAAAACATGCACACATCCACAGAACATGCAGGCATGTACAGATCTATACTGCACACTAGTGTAAGGTGAAGGGATTCCAGAATCTGTGTAGCGGGTAACGGTGGAAAAGCAAAGCAACCGATGAACAACCTAACACCATTAAGTTTAATGTAACAGCGATCATAAAGTTCCTGAGGTATTACACAACTTGTACGGTACGTTCTGAAACTGATGTCAGCTCTCACGTACAGTTCCTGTACGGCCTCGTTGGATTTACAGTCTCACAGTAGACTACAGTACAGACTATCCTGAACTCACATAAACATATTGTTTTGTTTCAAGTTATGACAGTTCATCTCTACCGGTTTTATACCTGCGGCAGAGCTGGTTTTCAGAAAAACGCCTGTTTGTTCAGGCAGTTAGTATGGCCATGAATTTCAGACGGTTATGGTTAATCTATATTCAGTATATCTTAATGTGGCCAATTTGGCTATGGTTACTGTCTTCCTAATCATAGCACCTCTGCTGGTATTTGAAGACTATTTTGTTGACCACTTAAATTCATGACAACTCCATGGTCACATGGCAGCCTGGACCCATACAGCCATACTGTACATGGCAGTGGGCAAACAGAGAAAACAGTTCAAACAAAGGCTAAACAAATGCGTAAAACACCAACAGACTGGACGAACCAGGCTGAGGCTACAGTCCAGGGGATCTGATGACCCATGACCTCCTGTTAGAAACAAACGGCCCACAGGTGATTCACATTCCTCTCACACCATGACTGTCTTAGCTTCCAGTCAATACGGCAGCAGTGAGTGGCAGGACGACCATACCAGGAGGACAGAGCGCCAGAGGCTCTACATGTCCTATTCAATACACATTCTCAAGGTTATTGATTCATCTGCTGTAATGAGCAATGTGTTCTGTGATTATTATGATGATTATGGTTTAACAGGTTGATATTCACAATGATCATGGTGTTATTTCCTCAGTGCTTTGCGCACAACAATTAGCAACTGTCGGTCTTGGATTCATTTCTTCCTTTTCTTGGCCTGGTGAAGTTTTTATTCATGTTGTTTTTGCGGTTGCATCCCCTGTCACAAAGAGATCCATCTCTATATCGATCATACTGTTATGAGCTGGAGTTTCTTTAAAAAAAAAATTCTGCCTCATTATTTCAGCCTGGTGTAATATCTGTTGGTGGTATAAGGAGACACTGTGTTGTCTGCAGATGGCTGCAGAGAGATTCTATTCTTCTGTAGTGTTGCTGTTGATTCCAACAGAGATGAGGAGGATTCCCTACAGAGAGATGCTGACATATAATCACTAACAGACCTTTGTTTAATGACATCAATCCTATATGAAACAGACTGGGGGGAGGGAAGGCTACTCCAGTCAGGAATTTTCAACGTAGTTTGTTCATGTTTTTGAAGACTGTTGTCAATTTAATGTACAGAGATTTTGTATGATGTTTTCCCTGACTCTTCTCCCTGCAGTTGCATCCATAAGACAGCAGCAGCAGCTCCTACAGTCCCTCTCTGAAGTTTGACTGTGGCTTAAGGTACTGTTATGCCTGTGTATCCTCGTGTGTGTAATCCTTGTGTTTGTGTGTGTGTGTGTGTGTGGGGGGGGGGGGGGGGGGGTGTAATCCTTGTGTGTGTGTGTCACTGGGAGGAGATCTAAGCCACTCTGCTGGTGCAGTCTGATTAAACTCCCAGCGAGAGAAAGAGGAGCCTGTATCCCAATTTAGCCCCGCAGTGGAGGGTCCTGGGAGATTTCACCAAAGCAGGGCAGTAGGGAGGAGGAAATCAAATCAAAATCTAATTTTATTCGTCACATGCGCTGAATACAACAGGTGTAGATTTTGCCATTTATTGCTTACCCATTGGGCACACACTGGTTGAGTCAACGTTGTTTCCAAGTAATTTCAAAGACATTACAGTGCAAAAAGGGTCAATGTAATAGTCCGGGTAGCCATTTGATGAATTGTTCAGCAGTCTTATGGCTTGGGGGTAAAAGTTGTTCAGATGCATTACAGTTCCAGACTTGTCGCTCCGGTACCACTTTCTGAGTGGTAGCAGAGTGAACAGTCTATGGCTTGGGTGGCTGAGTCTTTAACAATTTTTAGGGCCTTCCTCTGACACCGCCTGGTATAGAAGTCCTGGATGGCAGGGAGCTCAGCCCAAGTGATGTACTGGGCAATCCGCACCATCCTCTGTAGCGCCTTGCGACACCGTCGCGTTGTCAACAAACTTGATGATGGTGATGGAGTTGTGCGTGGCCCCACAGTCGTGGGTGAACAGGAAGTACAGAAGGGGACTAAGCAGAGAAAATGTCCGGAGAGGTACAGTGAAGTGAAAATATGTGATGGGTAGAATATTGCTGTATCAGTGCCAAATACCTATCAAACAAGATGATCTTTTCTCACATTATTTCTTTAATCATAGAGGATATTATGGTTGCTGTCAAGCGCCCGAGGCGGATTACTGAGAAGTTGCTGTGAAATGATGTACCTCCTGCTCTGATTGACAGATTTACTGTAAATGGCAACAGTAATTTGACTGAGATGAGCTAGACCGCAAAAGGCAAGAAGGAAAGTGTATTATATAAATTCACTGTGATCTTTCAAGCAGGTGATGAAATATAAATCCAGCACCAGACATATTTGCACTATATTAGGTACACATAATCTCATTACATAATGTTTTTCATGTCATTTTTTGTTGTTGAGAATTTGAGAATTCAGGCTTATGTAAATATCCTATCTCCAGTCTTTGTCATGTCTTGAGAAATCTGGGCGTGTCTGTGGGGGATTCTTTTCTCAACAGCCCAAACAGAATATTTCCCCATTCACTCAGCCAAGCCTATTCAGAGGAAAGCTCTCTTTTGTCAGAATCCATTCACACATCTCCCCTGATGGAATGTGAGTAGAACTCTAGGTCCGACCCTCTATTCGTCCATTTTGCTGACATTGGTAAAAGCTTTAGGAGATGGGGCGTTGCTGTGTGAAACATCTGCTCACCAAGTCTAAGTGCATGGCAGGTGGCCTGTGAAGCCACATGCATTTATAAGGTTGTTATCACTCAACACAGCTTATGAAGGATGGATCCATATCGGACAAAATGGCAAACCCAGAGTGTGACCAATGTATCTTCACATTTAGGGGTATATTCAATCCGTATCGTGGAAATTCAGCGTTATTGAAATTTAAAGGCAATGTTCCCGCGCTAGTGGAGACAGCGTTCACGGTAAACGCTGCAGATGTCGGCTCAATATGAAATGACCTTTACATTTCTACCGTGTTATCTTGTGACGCTTCAACGATTCAGATTGAATAGAGCCCCTAGTCATTGTAACACATTATCAATATCTTTGTAGTGGGATAAATTTGTATATCAATTTGTACATCCAATTAAATAAGGGAGGTGTAAATATCAGCATTATTTTTTTATATGGCTAACAAGCATTTTACCAGTAGGCCAGAATGGTGGTATAGTGCTTTAATTAATCTTGCAATGAGGTGTGAAATTGCAAGCTGGCAGTTTAGGCTCAACGATTAAAATATTTGATCACCAAAAACCTCTGGATGGCAATTCAGTTTCCATATCATTACCTTTCAAAGTAGGCCTACCATTTATATTAACATAAAATATGTACGATTAATGAGAACTAATATGAAGTTGAACTTGCTGTTAACAGCTATTGTTTTGTGGTTTAGTATCTCTCCACTGCTGAGAAACTACACTGAACAGATACATACCATAGACACCATGTGAAGCAACCAGAGGTTCTTCGGTTTACGTGATGACACAAGTTAAAAGAGTTGGAATTCTGATCAACCAATCAATTGAACTAATTTGGATAAGCTTGTAAAGATAGGCTATTTCACAATATTACTACAAGTATCACTGCAGTAGAGGAAAACCGGGGTGGTGGAATAAAGCTTGCAATTTAGACAATCTCTTTCTATTACCCTGAATCTAACCACAATGAATACAAAAGCACGGGTAAATGTATTCTGTTATCACCATCATCTCCATAGCATTAGCTCAACGGCATGGATTTGTATGCTCACAAAAGACAAATGGGCCTTTGTATTTCAATGAAGCAGAACTGCTATATGCCATTAGGTTTGCTGTAGCATAAAAATAGCCATCTCTTCCATATTATGCAGCACAGATTTCCCTAAGTCACCTTTCATATCACCTTGAATGGGGCACTGTTAGGGAATTGATTAGACAGCACCCCACAACACCAGAACAATCCTGATAAAATGCAGCGATTCGGTGGTGATGGAGCCACTGATGCATGTTACACACTGAGCAATCATTTACCCAATACAATTCAATGACACAGACCACTTGTCCCATCTATATGGTACTTGTGTCCTGGTTATTGTAAACTGCTGTTCCGACAAACAACAGCAATATATTGTGCAAAAATAGCAACGCTAAGGATATCCCCATCATGATCTCTTAACATGTTACATCACTGTAGTTACCTGGTTTCAGGAGAACGGTTTCATATCCTCATGTATCATTGAGGCATCTATATCGTATTGTTGGACAGAATTGGCCCATGTTTTGACATATTTCAGCACATTAGGTCGCATTTGACGTGATCAAGGCATTCGTGTAGGTATTGCCTGGGTGTTTTCACTGATTCCTCATTAGGAACAGCAATAATATTGTCAGTAACTACCTTACAAATACAGTTCCCAAACTACATGTCTGGTTTGGCATGGTGAGGGTTTTCTCAAGCAAATCTACATAACTTAAACAAATACCCAAATGTCAAACAGAAGGAACCCAAGTCTTAATGCTTCTAAAAGATTCAGAAGGGCTGGGGCTGGTAGGACAGACAGCCAGCAGGCAGCTGAGCTGAGGGATAGTTAAGGTTCACCCAGTGTGCGTCATCATGTGACCAGAACTCCTGCAGCGTGCCAACAGAGGAGAGGCGAGAGTGAAAGACTTTAGCAAAGTCACAGCTCTGATAACGAGGACTGCGTGACAGGCAGAAAGAGCAGGATGTCACTCAGAGTAAATGTCTCTCTTCACTAACCAAAGGACGAATCTTATCTACAGTAGTTACTCTTTTCATAGGAAAACCCACGATCCAGAGACTTCAACACTTCCATATATGTCCACAGGAACTGAATGAGCTTCCAAGGCCCTAAATTTAAAAGAAATCAAGACCAGTGTCCCGGATAGACCACTAGTTCTCATAAAACTAAACAGGCAAATTCAGTATGAAGGTATGTACTTCCCATCGGTCAATAAATGCAGCACTGAGGCATTAATGATGGGCTTATACATGTATAAGTATAAATTCAAACATGTACCACATTTACATGACTACAGTACATTTAAACATGGCAAATTGACAGTTCTGAAATGAACTATTTTGACATTGTTTTAGAGTAATACATTGTAATGAACAGATTCAGAAAAGGGCAACATTTTAAGAAAAAGGAAATGTAAATGGTGACATAACACGTGACATGCATCAATCTGCTCAGACAACAGAGACGTCAGAACGGGTAACAGTATATCTTGGTTGTCATCATTGCTTCTCAGTACATTACACAATCTAACTGCTCTCATATCCTTCACTGTCTCTCCTCACAACAATTTCGGTTCATTACGTAGAAGAACACAGGATCCTTGAAACAGCAGACCCCAAAACACTGGTACCTGTAACACTTCAGAAATGGAAGCTTTTCAATAGTCAGGATTCTTCAACCCTGCCTGTGTTCTAAACCATAGGATTCAAGTTCAAGCTGAGAATAAAAGTAGAGCTCTTTAGTGACGACTGTCTGGAATACATCTAGTTCATGATGTGTTCATTCATGCCTTGTTTTTATGCTTCCCCTAGCTTGTAAAAAAGCAGGGTATAACATGCAACCACAACATAGCTGTTTTCACCATCTCAACACCATCTCTCATTCAGTTGGCACACTAATAGTGCATAAAGCTCTTCATGGTTGTCCAAAATTTAAATGCTCATTAGCATGTTCACAGTGTCCCCCAGTCTCTCTAATGACATCATCCCAGTCACATAACAGCACAGGTCTTAGTTTTAGTCTTCTGGAAGTCTGACACCACGGTGGATACCAATGAGGGGGGACTAGAATAGGACCCATACATGGGGGACTAGAACTAGACCATACCAATAGGGGGGACTAGAACTAGACCGTACCAATGAGGGGGACTAGAACTAGGACCAATACCATGGGGACTAGAACTAGGACCTTACCAATAGGGGGGACTAGAACTAGGACCATACCAATGAGGGGGACTAGAACTAGGACCTACCAATGGGGGGGACTAGAACTAGGGACCTGATACCAATGAGAGAGACTAGAACAGGCTTTACCAATGAGGAGACTAGACTAGGCTGTACCAATGAGAGGAGACTAGAACCAGGGCTTTACCAATGAGAGGACTAGAACTAGGGTGTACCATGAGAGGAGACCAACTAGACTTGTACCAATGAGAGGAGACTAGAACCAGTCTTTACCATAGAGGAGACTAGAACCAAGCTTTACCATGAGAGGAGACTAGAACCAGGGCTGTACCAATGAGAGGAGACTAGAGACTAGGCTGTACCAATGAGAGGAGACTAGACTAGGGCTGTACCAATGAAGGACTAGAACTAGGGCTGTACCATGAGGGTACTAACTGGCTACCAATGAGAGGAGACTAGAACGAGGCTGTACCAATGAAGAGAACTAAACTAGGGCTGTACCATGAGAGGAACTAGAACTAGGGCTGTCCCAATGAGAGGAGACTAGAACTAGGGCTGTACCAATGAGAGGGAGACTAGAATTAGGGCTGTACCATGAGAGGAGACTAGAACTAGAGCTGTACCAATGAGGGGGTACTAGAACTAGGGCTGTACCAATGAGGGGGACTAGAACTCGAACCGTCCCAATGAGTGGGACTAGAACTAGGACCGTACCAATGAGGGGGACTAGAACTAGGGCCGTACCAATGAGGGGGGACTAGAACTAGGCCATACCAATGAGGGGGACTAGAACTAGGGCCATACCAATGAGGGGGACTAGAACTAGACCATACCAATGAGGGGGGACTAGAACTAGGACCGTACCAATGAGGGGGACAGAACTAGGACCATACCAAGAGGGGGGACTAGAACTAGGACCTTACCAATGAGGGACTAGAACTAGGACCATCCCATGAGGGGGGACTAGAACTAGGACGTACCAATGAGGGGACTAGAACTAGGGCTGTACCATGAGAGGAGACTAGAACCAAGGCTTTACCAATGAGAGAGACTAGAACTAGGGCTGTACCAATGAGAGGAGACTAGAACCAAGCTTTACCAATGAGAGGAGACTAGAACCAGGGCTGTACCAATGAGAGGAGACTAGAACTAGGACTGTACCAATGAAGGAGACTAGAACCAAGGCTTTACCATGAGAGGAGACTAGAACCAAGGCTTTACCAATGAAGGAGACTAGAACCAGGGCTGTACCATGAGAGGACTAGAACAGGGCTGTACCAATAGAGGAGACTAGAACTAGGCTGTCCCAATGAGAGGAGACTAGAACTAGGGCTGTACCAATGAGAGGAGACTAGAACTAGGGCTGTACCAATGAGAGGAGACTAGAACTAGGCTGTACCAATGAGAGGAGACTAGAATTAGGGCTGTACCAATGAGAGGAGACTAGAACTAGGGCTGTACCAATGAGGGGGGACTAGAACTAGGGCGTACCATGAGGGGGGACTAGAACTAGGACCGTACCAATGAGGGGGACTAGAACTGGACCGTACCAATGAGGGGGACTAGAACTAGGACCGTACCAATGAGGGGGGACTAGAACTAGACCGTACCAATGAGGGGGGACTAGAACTAGGACCGTACCAATGAGGGGGACTAGAACTAGGACCGTACCAATGAGGGGGACTAGAACTAGGACCGTACCAATGGGGGGACTAGAACTAGGACCGTACCAATGAGGGGGGACTAGAACTAGGACCGTACCAATGAGGGGGGACTAGAACTAGGACCGTACCAATGAGGGGGGACTAGAACTAGAACCGTACCAATGGGGGGGGGGGACTAGAACTAGGGCCGTACCAATGAGGGGGGACTAGAACTAGGACCGTACCAATGAGGGGGGACTAGAACTAGGACCGTACCAATGAGGGGGGACTAGAACTAGGACTGTACCAATGAGGGGGGACTAGAACTAGGACCGTACCAATGAGGGGGGACTAGAACTAGGACCGTACCAATGAGGGGGGACTAGAACTAGGACCGTACCAATGAGGGGGACTAGAACTAGGACCGTACCAATGAGGGGGACTAGAACTAGGACCGTACCAATGAGGGGGACTAGAACTAGGACATACCAATGAGGGGCTAAACTAGGACCATACCAATGAGGGGGGACTAGAACTAGGACCATACCAATGAGGGGAGACTAGACTAGGACCATACCAATGAGGGGGGACTAGAACTAGGACCATACCAATGAGGGGGGCTAGAACTAGGACCGTACCAATGAGGGGAACTAGACTAGGGCTGTACCAATGGAGGGAGACTAGAACCAGGCTTTACCAATGAGAGGAGACTAGAACCAGGGCTGTACCAATGAGAGGAGACTGGAGCTAGGACTGTACCAATGAGCGGAGACTAGAACCAAGGCTTTACCATGAGAGGAGACTAGAACCAAGGCTTTACCAATGAGAGGAGACTAGAACCAGGGCTGTACCAATAGAGGAGACTAGAACTAGGGCTGTACCAATGAGAGGAGACTAGAACTAGGGCTGTCCAATGAGAGACTAGAACTAGGCTGTACCAATGAGAGGAGACTAGACTAGGCTGTACCAATGAGAGGAGACTAGAACTAGGGCTGTACCAATGAGAGGAGACTAGAAACTAGGGCTGTACCAAGTGAGAGGAGACTAGAACTAGGGCTGTACCAATGAGAGAGACTAGAATTAGGGCTGTACCAATGAGAGGAGACTAGAACTAGGGCTGTACCAATTAGGGGGGACTAGAACTAGGGCCGTACCAATGAGGGGGGACTAGAACTAGGACCGTACCAATGAGGGGGACTAGAACTAGGACCGTACCAAGAGGGGGGGACTAGAACTAGGACCGTACCAATGAGGGGGGACTAGAACTAGAACCGTACCAATGAGGGGGACTAGAACTAGAACCGTACCAATGGGGGGGACTAGAACTAGGGCCGTACCAATGAGGGGGGACTAGAACTAGGGCCGTACCAATGAGGGGGGGACTAGAACTAGGCCGTACAATGATGGGGGGACTAGAACTAGGCCATTCCAATGGGGGGGACTAAACTAGGGCCATACCAATAGGGGGACTAGAACTAGGACCGTACCAATGAGGGGAACTAGAACTAGGACCATACCAATGAGGGGGACTAGAACTAGGGCCATACCAATGAGGGGGACTAGAACTAGACCATACCATGAGGGGGGACTAGAACTAGGACCATACCAATGAGGGGGACTAGAACTAGGACCGTACCAATGAGGGGGGACTAGACTAGGACCGTACCAATGAGGGGGGACTAGAACTGGACCGTACAATGAGGGGGGACTAGAACTAGGACCATACCAATGAGGGGGGACTAGAACTAGGACCATACCAATGAGGGGGGACTAGAACTAGGACCATACCATGAGGGGGACTAGAACTAGGACCGTACCAATGAGGGGGGACTAAGACAGACCATACACTGAGGGGGGACTGAACTAGGACCTTACCAATGGGGGGATAGAACTAGACCATACAATGAGGGGGGACTAGAACTAGGACCGTACCATGAGAGGAGACTAGAACTAGGGCTGTACCAATGAGAGGAGACTAGAACCAAGGCTTTACCAATGAGAGGAGACTAGAACTAGGGCTGTACCAATGAGAGGAGACTAGAACCAAGGCTTTACCAATGAGAGGAGACTAGAACCAGGGCTGTACCAATGAGAGGAGACTAGAACTAGGACTGTACCATGGAGGACTAGAACCAAGCTTACAATGAGGGAGACTAGAACCAGGCTTTCACATGAGAGGAGACTAGAACAGGGCTGTACCAATGAGAGGAGACTAGAACTAGGGCTGTACCAATGAGAGGAGACTAGAACTAGGGCTGTACAATGAGAGGAGACTAGAACTAGGCTGTACCAATGAGAGGAGACTAGAACTAGGGCTGTACAAATGAGAGGAGACTAGAACTAGGGCTGTACCAATGAGAGGACTAGAACTGGCTGTACCATGAAGAGGAGACTAGAACTAGGCTGTACCAATGAAGGAGACTAGAACTAGGGCTGTACCAATGAGAGGAGACTAGAACTAGGGCTGTACCAATGAGAGGAGACTAGAACTAGGGCTGTACCAAGGAGAGGAGACTAGAACTAGGGCTGTACCAATGAAGGAGCTAGAACTAGGGCTGTACAATGAGAGGAGACTAGAATAGGGCTGTACCAATGAGAGGAGACTAGAATTAGGGCTGTACCAATGAGAGGAGACTAGAACTAGGGCTGTACCAATTAGGGGGACTAGAACTAGGACCGTACCAATGAGGGGGGACTAGAACTAGGGCTGTACCAATGAGAGGAGACTAGAACCAAGGCTTACCAATGAGAGGAGACTAGAATAGGGCTGTACAATGAGGGAGACTAGAACCAGCTTTACCAATGAGAGGAGACTAGAACCAGGGCTGTACCAATGAGAGGAACTAGAACTAGGACTGTACCAATGGAGGAGACTAGAACCAAGGCTTTACCAATGAAGAGACTAAACCAGGCTTACCAATGAGAGGAGACTAGAACCAGGGCTGTACCAATGAGAGGAGACTAGAACTAGGGCTGTACCAATGAGAGAGACTAGAACTAGGGCTGTACCAATGAGAGGAGACTAGAACTAGGGCTGTACCAATGAGAGGAGACTAGAACTGGCTGTACCAATGAGAGGAGACAGAACTAGGGCTGTACAATGAGAGGAACTAGAATAGGCTGTACATGAGAGGACTAAACTAGGGCTGTACCAATGAGGGGGGACTAGAACTAGGCCGTACCAATGAGGGGGGACTAGAACTAGGACCGTACCAATGAGGGGACTAGAACTAGGACCGTACCAATGAGGGGGGACTAGAACTAGGACCGTACCAATGAGGGGGACTAGAACTAGGACCGTACCAATGAGGGGGGACTAGAACTAGACCGTACCAATGAGGGGGGACAGAACTAGGACCGTACCAATGAGGGGGGACTAGAACTAGGACCTACCAATGGGGGGACTAGAACTAGGACCGTACCAATGAGGGGGACTAGAACTAGGACCGTACCATGAGGGGGGACTAGAACTAGGACCGTACCAATGAGGGGGCTAGAACTAGAACCGTACAAATGGGGGGGGGGACTAAACTAGGGCCGTACCAATGAGGGGGACTAGAACTAGGACCGTACCAATGGAGGGGGACTAGAACTAGGACCGTACCAATGAGGGGGGACTAGAACTAGGCCGTACAATGGGGGGGACTAAACTAGGACCGTACCAATGAGGGGGACTAGAACTAGGACCGTACCAATGAGGGGGGACTAGAACTAGGACCGTACCAATGAGGGGGGACAGAACTAGGACCGTACCAAGAGGGGGGACTAGAACTAGGACCGTACCATTGAGGGGGGACTAGAACTAGGACCGTACCAATGAGGGGGGACTAGAACTAGGACCGTACCAATGAGGGGGGACTAGAACTAGGACCATACCAATAGGGGGGACTAGAACTAGGACATACCAATGAGGGGGGACTAGAACTAGGACCTACCAATGAGGGGAGACTAGAACTAGGACCATACCAATGAGGGGGGACTAGAACTAGGACCATACCAATGAGGGGGACTAGAACTAGGACCGTACCAATGAGGGGGGACTAGAACTAGGGCTGTACCAATGGGAGGAACTAGACCAAGGCTTTACCAATGAGAGGAGACTAGAACCAGGCTGTACCAATGAGAGGAGACTGGAGCTAGGACTGTACCAATGAGCGGAGACTAGAACAAAGGCTTTACCAATGAGAGGGACTAGAACCAAGGCTTTACCAATGAGAGGAGACTAGAACCAGGGCTGTACCAATGAGAGGAGACTAGAACTAGGGCTGTACCAATGAGAGGACTAGAACTAGGGCTGTACCATGAGGAGACTAGAACTAGGGCTGTACCAATGAGAGGAGACTAGAACTAGGGCTGACCATGAGAGAGACTAGAACTAGGGCTGTACCAATGAGAGGAGACTAGAACTAGGGCTGTACAAATGAAGGAGCCTAGAACTAGGGCTGTACCAATTAGGGGGACTAGAACTAGGGCCGTACCAATGAGGGGGACTAGAACTAGGACCGTACCAATGAGGGGGGACTAGAACTAGGACTGTACCAATGAGGGGGGACTAGAACTAGGACTGTACCAATGAGGGGGGACTAGAACTAGAACCGTACCAATGAGGGGGGACTAGAACTAGAACCGTACCAATGGGGGGGACTAGAACTAGGGCCGTACCAATGAGGGGGGACTAGAACTAGGGCCGTACCAATGAGGGGGGACTAGAACTAGGGCCGTACCAATGAGGGGGGACTAGAACTAGGGCCATTCCAATGAGGGGGGACTAAAACTAGGGCCATACCAATGAGGGGGGACTAGAACTAGGACCGTACCAATGAGGGGGGACTAGAACTAGGACCATACCAATGACGGGGGACTAGAACTAGGGCCATACCAATGAGGGGGGACTAGAACTAGTCCATACCAATGAGGGGGGACTAGAACTAGGACCGTACCAATGAGGGGACTAGAACTAGGACCATACCAATGAGGGGGGACTAGAACTAGGACCGTACCAATGAGGGGGGACTAGAACTAGGACCATACCAATGAGGGGAGACTAGAACTAGGACCATACCAATGAGGGGGGACTAGAACTAGGACCGTACCAATGAGGGGGGACTAGAACTAGGGCTGTACCAATGGGAGGAGACTAGAACCAAGCTTTACCAATGAAGGAGACTAGAACTAGGGCTGTACCAATGAGAGAGACTAGAACCAAGGCTTAACCAATGAGAGGAGACTAGAACCAGGGCTGTACCAATGAGAGGAGACTGGAGCTAGGACTGTACAATGAGCGGAGACTAGAACCAAGGCTTTACCAATGAGAGGAGACTAGAACCAAGGCTTTACCAATGAGAGGAGACTAGAACCAGGCTGTACCAATGAGAGGAGACTAGAACTAGGGCTGTACCAATGAGAGGAGACTAGAACTAGGGCTGTACCAATGAGAGGAGACTAGAACTAGGGCTGTACCAATGAAAGGAGACTAGAACTAGGGCTGTACCAATGAGAGGAGAACTAGAACTAGGGCTGTACCAATGAGAGAGACTAGAACTAGGGCTGTACCATGAGAGGAGACTAGAACTAGGGCTGTACCAATGAGAGGAGACTAGAATTAGGGCTGTACCAATGAGAGGAGACTAGAACTAGAGCGGTACCAATGAGGGGGGACTAGAACTCGAACCGTACCAATGAGGTGGGACTAGAACTAGGACCGTACCAATGAGGGGGACTAGAACTAGGGCCGTACCAATGAGGGGACTAGAACTAGGGCCGTACCATGGGGGGGACTAGAACTAGGGCCAACAATGAGGGGGGACTAGAACTAGGACCGTACCAATGAGGGGGGACTAGAACTAGGACCGTACCAATGAGGGGGGACTAGAACTAGGACCATACCAATGAGGGGGGACTAGAACTAGGACCTTACCAATGAGGGGGGACTAGAACTAGGACCATACCAATGAGGGGGGACTAGAACTAGGACCGTACCAATGAGGGGGGACTAGAACTAGGGCTGTACCAATGAGAGGAGACTAGAACAGGGCTGTACCAATGAGGGAGTACTAGAACTAGGGCTGTACCAATGAGAGGAGACTAGAACTAGGGCTGTACCAATGAGAGGAGACTAGAACTAGGGCTGTACCAATGAGAGAGACTAGAACTAGGGCTGTACCAATGAGAGGAGACTAGAATTAGGGCTGTACCATAGAGAGACTAGAACTAGGGCTGTACCAATGAGGGGGACTAGAACTAGGGCCGTACCAATGAGGGGGACTAGAACTAGAACGTACCATGAGGGGGGACTAGAACTAGGACCGTACCAATGAGGGGGGACTAGAACTAGGACCGTACCAATGAGGGGGACTAGAACTAGGACCGTACCAATGAGGGGGGACTAGAACTAGGACCGTACCAATGAGGGGGGACTAGAACAGGAACCGTACCAATGAGGGGGGACTAGAACTAGGACCGTACCAATGAGGGGGGACTAGAACTAGGACCGTACCAATGAGGGGGGACTAAACTGACCGTACCAATAGGGGACTAGAACTAGAACCGTACCAATGAGGGGGGACTAGAACTAGAACCGTACCAATGGGGGGGGGACTAGAACTAGGGCCGTACCAATGAGGGGGGACTAGAACTAGGACCGTACCAATGAGGGGGGACTAGAACTAGGACCATACCAATGAGGGGGGACTAGAACTAGGACCTTACCAATGAGGGGGGACTAGAAATAGGGCCGTACCAATGAGGGGGGACTAGAACTAGGGCTGTACCATTGAGAGAGGTGGCGGGGAGGAATGTGAAAACAAACTCACTTGAGGCTCAGTAGTAGTCCAACCAGCCTTGTTCACACATGGTCTCCCAGATCCCAGACACGGCTATTGTGGGTCTCAGTGACCTTTGACCTGGCTCAGTATTGTGCCAGCTGAGAGGAGTAGGGTCCAGTTCGAGATTCTTCCCCTGGAGAGAACATAATCCAACCAAGCTTTTTTGCTCTCAGACCCCGCTCAGTAGGGCCCCAGTCTCGGACTAATGCTTTCCCTTTTCTTTCCTCTGTATAGTGGAAAGGAGAGATTGAGGAATTCTGTCCCAACACCAAGATGCTGCTGGTGGGGTGCAAGTCAGACCTACGCACCGACCTTTTTACCAAATCTCACTCTGGCCATACCCCAGTGTCCTATGATCAGGTGGGTGTCATGTCTTTCTAAATGTCATTCAAGATTATGGACTTAAACATGATCCAGTATTAAAAGCGCTGGGAACAATTTGTAATAGGCAGAGCTCCTGACTGATTTCAGTGTTGTTCCCTCTCTGTCTCAGGGCTCCAACATGGCCAAGCAGATCAGTGCTCCGTACATCGAGTGTTCGTCTCTGCAGTCTGAGAACAGCGTCAGAGACCTCTTCCACGTGGCCACGCTGGCCTGCGTCAACAAGGGCAACAAGAACGTCAACGCAACAAGTCCTCCAGGAGCACCAAGAGGATCTCGCAAGCAGAACCTACTGC